>NC_091742.1:22862400-22949900 GCF_043380555.1 Nothobranchius furzeri
ACGGCGCTCATTTCAATTAGATGAAAGGGGATTACATGAGGATAAATTGGGGGAGGGAAAAAAGGCATTCCAGAGTTACTCCCGGCAGGGCGTAGCTTTACTATGCAAAAAAACTCCTCAAACATATAAGCTCGAACATCAACAGTTCACAACATGAGACACCGAGAGGAAGGCGGGGGGGGGGGGGGGTCTTGTTTCCCCAGCGAGAGCAGCCCTGTATGGCGCTCATCCACTGTAGCCACAGGTGGGAGGGAGATCTTGGGAGGAGCGCAGAGCACATTGACACCTGCAGGTTGATGACCTCGCCAGGGGGGGTGGGGGGGGTGGGGGGTTAGGTCGGGTTTTCACAGCATCTGTCTGCATTCCTTCGTGGGGGTTTGTTGTTGGCATTCACAAGGCTGCCGTGGCGTCAGATTCGGATAGCAAGACTTTGTTTGGGTCAGGCAGAGATAATTTTCCTCTCTGCCTTCAAGTCTGTAACTGATTATTCGTCCTCCAGTGAAGCCAATTCAGGTTTTAAACATCTCCACACCGTCCGGTGACCCTCTCCGAGATGACATCCATTTTGCGCACTAATACCGGTAACGCAGCTAGAACGCTGTCCAGCTTACGATTCACCTTGAGTAACGTCCCAGTCTGTAAGGTCTCCACACGGACGGTGCTTTCCGTGGGTGCGGATTGCCCTCCAATCGCTCCCGTCTTCCCAAATTTCCAGAAAACCAGATATCCTCCCACTCCAATCAGAAGAAATCCAGTGATCATCAGGCCAAACATCCACACATCTTCGACGTCCTCAATGGACAACTGGGAGAGGCATATAATCCTCCATTCTTTCCAGGAATTGAGCATATACCCCGCCGGGTGTGTCCCTTGCGGGCAAGTGGGAGCCCCCTGCTCCATTCTCATCGTTGAAAAAATCTTATCAATCGCGTCGAATGACCAATTTATTAAATCCATTTCTAAAAAATAGGGGTTTTCAGGAGAAGTGCAGAGAAGCGCTCTGTGGGCAGACAGGACAAAGAGCCTTGGGGAAAAAAGATAAGGGAGCAAAAAGGGAAGCGTCTGTACTCTGCGAGTGCCAGAAGAGAAGCCATCCATCCATCCATCCATCCATCCATCCATTCATTCATTCATCTGTTCATCCTTCCATCTATATATTCATCCTTTCATCCACCCATCTGTCCATTCATTTATCCATCCATCCATCCATCCATCTTCCCATTCATTCATCTGTTCATCCATCCATCCATCTATATATTCATCCATCCATCTATACATCCATCCATCTGTCCATCCATCCATCCTCCTCTTTCCATTCGTCCATCCATCTATCTATCCATTCATCCGTTAGTCCGTCTGTCTGTTCATCCATCCATCCATCTGCCCATCCACCCATTCATCCATTTTCCTACAGTTTCCCATACAGGGTGGTGATATTATTCGAACGCTGTCTAATTCATCTAATAATTAGTCACTTCTGATTAAACGGCCTGAAAAAAGTCATGTGAAATGTAAATGTAGTTTTATAATAAATAGTCATATTTGCATGTAGATGAATATAAAAATATGCAGAAAAGTTGACAAACAGGTCGAACTTCCAGAAGCTCATTATCACTCACTGCCACCATGGTGCAGAAGTTTAAGGTGTCATTGGGTTTAATTCTGCACCTCTTTGACCCTCATTTTGGAAGCTATGGTTGCTGCTTCATTAAAAGTTGAATAATTAAGTGAAAAATAAAGAAATAAATAGCTGGGTTGGCTAATATTGGCATTGGCTAATGCATCAGCAAACTTCAAATACTGCCTTAGGAAAGAAAACATGTCAGATCATGTTTTTGCAGGAGTAATTTAAATCCTCAGGAAAACATTCTGCCTAAAAACCAAGCATGCTTCATGACCTGTGCAGCGTCAGACACTCGTTCACATTCTGGAGCACATTAAAATGTAAATCAGTGCTTCTTCTTGAGCCGTCTGGCTACACAGTTTTTGGTTCCTGCCACCGCGCCTCCAACCACCTGCTGCCCCATCATTTGTATGCATGTATGTTTTTAATGAAAATGTTTTTGTCATCTGCAGAATGACTCCATACCCCAGGAGGACTTCACTTCAGATGTGTACAACATGTTCTTGAACAACATCTGCCCTCGACCCGAGCTGGACCACATCTTCTCGGAAGTGTAACAGCTTTATTAGACCTTCATTCACAATAATTAATGTTTTACTAACTTGTGTTCAGCAGCAGTGGGTTGATGTTCTGTGTGATTTGTTTCTGATTAGTATTACAGAGTGTTTAAGACACCTGCATTTACCCATGATGCCATAAATCATGATAGTTAATGACTAGAGGAAAGGTTGGGGTTGCACTGGGATGGCCCTTGCTGCACCCTCCCCAACAGATCTGCCCCTTGGCCCGGAGCGACTCAGACCATGAGCTGAGCCAGCACAACACCACGACCAGTGCCACTCTAGGTCATAAATCCAGATTTTAATTACAGCTAAGTGAGACGGCACAAGAGCCGGGGAATACAGAGAAGTTACTTTACTGAGCCAGTCTCGGATATGAAAAACATTTTAATCAAATCCTGTAATTTACTACAAGTGTTTAATCATCTTTTTTCTTCTTCTGATCTCTTTTTACTTCAGTTTCTGCTCCTCCACTTTTTGTTCCTCTCCTCGTTTTGTTTCCATGATTAGTCCACGCATGACACGCTTTCTGCTTTCCTTTAATCTGCCTTTGTTGTATCTGTGCAGCGGGGCTAAAAGTCGACCGTACCTCACAGTGGAGCAGATGACAGAGTTCATTAACAGCAAACAGCGAGACCCTCGTCTGAACGAGATCCTCTATCCTCCGCTCAAACCAGAACAAGTTCAACTGCTGGTGGACAAATATGAACCCAATGCTTTGCTGGCTCAGAAAGGTCAGGGGCTCAGATTTCTGTCACACACACACACACACACACACACACACACACACACACACACACACACACACACACACACACACACACACGTGCATGTATGACACAGAGATGCACGGTAGTCTGTGCCAAGCTAATTCAAGCTACTACCTTGTTGCATTTAACCAAACCAATCAAAGCGCACAAATGGTCCAGAAATGTTCCAAGTTGAGTGGTAAATCAGGTCTGAAGGTTACAAAATGGGATTAAAAGGAAACATTTGTAATTTTGTAATAAATAAATGAATATACAATAACCAATGTCAGAAGGCTCTACAGCAGGGGTGTCAAATATGCTGCCCGCGGGCCGAATCCGGCCCACAAGCGGGTCAGATCCGGCCCGCGAGATGGTTGTGTAAACTTTATTTTCATACTTTACAATGTAGAGTGAAAATAAACTTATCTTTGTGAGCAAGTTTCCTCTGTAATGAGTATAAATAAAACAAAGCTGCGCTCAAGGCTCACACAAGAACTTGAATCACATCCTGAAGTTGGCCGCCACTCAGGATGTGACTTCTGGTATTGATGTGCTGGTGAAAGCTAAAAGATGTAAAGTAAAATGAGTCAAATATGCTTTAAGTGCCACATGAAACTGATCTGGCCATGTGATCTGTAAACTCTTTGAATCACTAAGGAATGTTTTTTTTATTGATTTATTTATTTATTTATTTATTTTTTTTTTTTTTTCAAATTTTCAAGTACACTTCAGGTGTTGTACTTGTACTATTTTGGATACACTGTCCTCAGGCTACAGCTTTGTTTTATATTGATTGTATTATAACAAAGAAAACAATCTGAAGTTGTTTTTAATTTACCGGTCCTGCCCTCTTGGGACTAGATTTCTCGCAATGTGGCCCCTGAGCTAAAATGAGTTTTACACCCCTGCTCTACAGTATATGTTTCACTGGAATGTGCATGTCTAATATAAAATACAAATGCATGTTGCCTCGTATTTTAATTATGGTTGGGGTGAGCTGCAGATTTGAGTGCAAAATAAAGATTTACCAACTTCCTGTTAGCTCTCCACCTAACCTGATGTTTACTAAATAAAATCCCTGGAAAAATGTATTATTTAAATAAGGAAAATTAGTTAAAGTTAGAATTTGAAACATTTTAAAAATAGCTATATTTAAAAAAAAAAAACAATGCCTCCACGGGGCATTCAGAGGTGTGCAGCATTGATGTACAGTTTCTCCTTTAAAAGCTATATTTTAGCAGACACAAGATTCTTATCTGAAGCCATGAGAATATCATTTGTAACTCTCACTAATGAAGTTTCAGTGCTGTGATTCTCTCTAAAACCAGACTGAAATTCCTCAAACAGATCATTAGTGTTTAAATGCTCACATACTTGGATGGCCACTATTTTCTCAAGGACTTTGGATAAAAATGGAAGGTTAGATATTGGTCTATAATTCATTGGGTCATCTGGATCCAGAGAAGGCTTCTTAAGTAAAGGTTTGATTACAGCAACCTTAAAATCCTGTGGTACATATCCATTTACTAAGGATAGACTGATTATATCTAGAATGGGGGCAGTAACCAAAGGAAATGCATCTTTAAAAAATTTGGTTGGGATTGGATCTAAAATGCAAGTTGAAGGTTTAGATGAAGCTAATATTTTTTGATAACTGAAAGCTCAACTGGATCAAAATGGTTCAAGCACAGATGAGGTTCTACAGTTACCTCTGATGCTGCCTCACTTATTGAGGAAGAAGAAATCACATTAGGGAGGATGCTAATGATTTTCTTTCTAAAAGAATCCATTTTACTCATGAAAAATCCCATAAAGTCATTAATGCTGAGGGCTAAGGGAATAGATGGTTCAGAGCTATGATTCTGTGTAAGTTTGGCAACTGTACTGAAAAGAAATGTAGGATTATTCTTATTCTCCTCACTTAGCGATGAAACATATGCAGTTCTAGCTTGTCAAAGCTTATTTTTAAAAAGCACTAGACAATTTTTCCAGGATTAGTAGGACTCCTCCGGGTGTGTTGAATGCCGTGTTCTCTCCAATTTTCTACAGTTTTTTTTTCAAAGTACGTAGATCAGAATTAACTTAGGGAGCCAACTTCCTGTGCTTAATCACCTTCTTTTTTTAAAGGGGCAACATCATCTAATGCCACACGTAAAGAAGAAGTAACATTATGAACTAGATCATCGATTTTTATTTTAGAAATAAAATATCAGGGTTTTTTTTTTGTAACTCTGTAACTTTAAACAAAAACACATATTGTTTTTTTCTCAAAGTAACAAAAATCCGCTTCTACAGTGCATTCAACTGTAGATTTAAGGCATTCTGGCCTTTTTTTTCAGCTCCATTTTCTTTTTTATGGAATGGGTGATGTAAAACTAGTGTGAAAATATCAACTGTTCCTATAATTGTACATGAAATTTAGATTTTTGTATGTTTATTATAAAGAAACTGTACAATACCACCCTCAGCACATGCCCAACATGCTGCTTGCTGTTTTAATGTGTGTGTTTTTGATGTTTGGTTATGTATCCATGGCACAAACAAGAAATCACAGTCAAAGTTGAAAGACATCTTGACGGCTGCAGTTCGGTTAATTTCGCACCACAAGAAAACACGCAAACCTTTTAAAATATGGCTAAAATCAGAGCTTGGACTATGAAATTGTCACACCCTGTCCTGTCTCCCCATTCTGTTTAGTCCTGTGTCCATGTTAATTGCTCCCACCTGCCTCTCGTCTCCCAATCACCCAAGGTCCCAGCTCCTCCTGTATTTAAACCCTGTTAGTCCATTTTGTCTGGTTGGCTCATTGTTTCATTGTCCAGCGTGTGTTCAAGATTAAAGACTCTAAACTCATTCTGGTTTGTCTGCCTGCCTGCTTCCCTCACCCGCATGTGGATCCTTGTATCTGCCTCACTCACCGGCATGTTGTGACAGAAATCACGTTGAATGGAAACACTCCATGTTAATGTGCTCCTATTTAAAAGCAGTTTCTGAAATCTCTGCCAAAGAGCCCGATGACCTAGTCAGAATAATTCACACAGAACTGAGGTGGCCGAGTGCTGGGGATTAGGGATCCACCGATACTGGTAAAAGTATCGGTGCAGATACCGATACGATACTGGTATCGATATCGGTAAACGTTAACCGATACTAGGAAACAATACCAATGCAATTGCTTGAAAATGGCCTCACTGTAACTTGCCATTTCTGTTCACCTAATATTTTAGTTTTGTGATGATTTCTATTCATATATTTTACTTTTTATCTACCTCACAGTCTTTTCCTGTTGAAAGCAGAGAAGAAAATAAAATCTGTATTCCAAATCATTGCACTTTTTTGTGTGGTAGAAGTTTCGGTAATCGTTATCGGCAAGTATTCAGATCCAAGTATCGGTATCGTATCGGTTTGGAAAATGTGGTATCGTTGCATCCCTACTGGGGATGCGGCTCTCGTGCGCACGCAGTGCTTCAGTGTTCTCTGAGGTGTTGGTGGACCCGGTAGCTGCCAGGAGCAGAGAACATCCCACCTCAGAAATCAGGCAACAAGGTCGGGAGTGCGCCAATTCAAATTTTCTCCCTGCAGACGTGTGCCACAGCAGGGGACTTCTTTTACATTGTGTTCTGTTTATTATGGAGCAAATGACTTGGGTTTTCTTTGAATGTTAGATCAAATACATGAATAAGGCCGTGGACCACTTCTACATACATTATTTATATATCAGATCTGCTCAGCCTTCGTTTTCTCTCCTTTAGGCCAAATAAAAAGATAAGAAGTCAGCATATTATTTGCATCTTAACAGAATCTTGTTGCTTGAATTATAAAATAATTAGACCTCGGGGCGTTTTTTTTTTCTAATTGGCTCAAGATCGCTGCACCAATCTGAAGTTTAGTAGACGGTTGAAAACATTTTTGATTGAACCAAATATTTAATGTGATTCCCAAAATGAAATGTTAAAACTCCTGATGTTTATCACTGATTATGCTAATCACAGATTTTACTGAATATACATGAACTCTAACTGACTAATGCTGGAAACTCAGTGTGTTTTTAATGATAACATTATTTTTATTTGTCTAATCAAATAAAACTGAAATGAACCGTTGTTTAAACCGCGCTCAGATCGCCCAGTGGCGACTTTGATCACAGTGATCTTTCCCTGCTGTGATGTTGTGTGTTCATCCCTTCCCAGACCCTCTGGAAGCGTGCCCTTCCCTGTCCCGGTGACAGATTTCACCATGTGAAGTATTTATCTAGCCGGAGGAAGCGCTGCCATCTGCTCTGCAGAGGGGTCCAGAGCTCCACATGCTACCTTTACACATACAGCTATGGACACATACACAGAATGTATCCCTCCTAAGGACATTTGTTGGCCCAAATTTTTCCAGGGTTTTGGGAGATCTGGCATTCCTAAAAAGGCACACTGAGCATTAGGATTTAGCACTAATATGGATCAAATAAATGCATGGTAAGGTGGTCAAAAATGAAGTGGAAAACTGCTCACGCTTTTCATTTCCAGCTTAGAGTGTTTGAATATTTTACCTTTAGATAATTTTTTTCTGTGCTGGCATTTTTAGGCCTCCTGTAGTCTAACAGTGGGACATTTGAAGGGAAATGAATTAAACGCTAAATGAAGCATCCAGCTAGAGCTGATTACTGGCACAGTATTATGAGTATTCAGAGCTTTTTGTCTCTCTCTCGTCTTACTCACTCATAGTAGAAAAATACCATTTCTTTTAATCAACCTGTGTAGATTCTCAATCTAATCCCAGTTGTGGTAACGAAATTGTTCTCACTGTAGCCTACAAATGCCTCAAGAACCAGGGAAAACTCTTTAACTGTGCATGTGTGTGCGCGATGCACAGGTCAGGCGTCCCGGCATTCAGTGGGGAGCAAGACGTAGAGTGCGACCGAGCTCAGATGTCATGCACAGCAGCCGCCGTTAATTAGCCCAGCAACTCTGCAGAGGGCGACGCCGCATTAATTAGCATAAAGTGGCCGGAGGGACCTGCTGCACCCGTCAAGCGTGCATCACTTAGCATATTTAAAGTAATGTCATTTGAGCGCGCGTGGGAGGTGTTTTGGTTTCGCTGGTGTGCTCGCTTTGAGCCCACAATGAAATTCACTCAGGTGTGGTGATGTAGATGGAGATGATGAACTTGCGCATGAAAGAATGGAGCTTTTATCGGCGTACAACTTTTTTATTTTCTTATTTTACTTTCTGAGCATGTTTAGTGGTCACAGGAGCCCAGTGAGAGCAGCAAAACTGTCAAGTTTGACTTGATGAAAAGAAAAATAAAGATACAAGCTTCAAGGGCGGGTTAGCTTTATCAGCGGGTTTTACTCATTATGAATGGTGGAAATGCTTGTTAAATCCACTAGAGCCGAAATGTCAGGTGGTGCATTTACAGTGGTGTGAAAAACTCTTTGCCCCCTTCCTGATTTCTTATTCTTTTGCATGTTTGCCACACAAAATGTTTCTGATCATCAAACACATTTAACTATTAGTCAAAGATAACACAAGTAAACACAAAATGCAGTTTTGAAATGATGGTTTTTATAATTTAGGGAGAGAACAAAATCCAAACCCACATTGCCCTGTGTGAAAAAGTAATTGCCCCCCCTTGTTAAAAAATAACCCAACTGTGGTGTTTCACACCTGAGTTCAATTTCTGTATTCACCCCAAGCCTGATTACTGCCACACCTGTTTCAATCAAGAAATCACTTAAATATGAGCTGCCTGGCACAGAGAAGTAGACCAAAAGTACCTCAAAAGCTAGACATCATGCCAAGATCCAAAGAAATTCAAGAACAAATGAGAACAAAAGTAGTTGAGATCTATCAGTCTGGTAAAGGTTATAAAGCCATTTCTAAAGCTTTGGGACTCCAGCGAACCACAGTGAGAGCCATTATCCACAAATGGCAACAACATGGAACAGTGGTGAACCTTCTCAGGAGTGAACGGCCGACCAAAATTACTCCAATAGCGCAGAGACAACTCATCCGAGACGTCACAAAAAACCCCAGGACAACTTCTAAAGAACTGCAGACCTCACTTGCCTCAATTAAAGTCAGTGTTCATGACTCCACCATAAGAAAGACTGGGCAAAAATGGCCTGCATGGCAGATTTCCAAGTCGCAAACCACTGTTAAGCAAAAGAACATTAGGGCTCATCTCAATTTAGCTAAGAAACATCTCAATGATTGCCTAGACTTTTGGGAAAATACTTTGTGGACTGATGAGACAAAAGTTGAACTTTTTGGAAGGCAAATGTCCCGTTACATCTGGCGTAGAAGTAACACACCATTTCAGACAAAGAACATCATACCAACAGTAAAATATGGTGGTGGTAGTGTGATGGTCTGGGGTTGTTTTGCTGCTTCAGGAACTGGAAGACTTGCTGTGATAAATGGAACCATGAATTCTACTGTCTACTAAAACAATCAATGATGAACAAGAGTCTGCTTCTAGACCTGCAGAAAAGGGATGCACAATACAACAGGAGCAAGCTATCACTGCATCAACCTGATGAAGAAATGTAAAATCAACATTGTTTTACTGAACAATCACGATAATAAATCACAGTGCATTTAGTGCCAACCACAGCCTTAAGACATGTGTTGAACGTGCCCAAGTCCATACTTATGAGAGCACCATGTGAGCCCCTGTGTGTGTACCCACGCTTGTATATGTAAGGTTTCTCTATAGGAGCATCCAATAGAGAGTGTGAGGGGTCACAGATCTGCCCCCAAAGATGCGTAGGAGATGGAAGGAGCTCCAAGTCCCAGAGATCCAGGCGCTGCCCCAGAGCACAGGGACCCCAGGAAAACTGCGACCAGAAAAGTCCCCGCCCCCCTCGAGAGGCGCAGAGGATTGCCCCGGGGGGCCACAACCAGAAGCTGGCAGAGTCCCGGGAGACATCAGCGGCAAGCCCACAGGCCCACTCGTAGCCTCCCACCCCCTAGCCGGCCGAGCCCAGAACCCAGCGACCCGGGACCCAGGGGCGGCCAACCCCGCCAGGGACCCAGCGGAGCCCAGGGACCCAGACCCCACCAGGCAGCCACCGGGATTGAGCAGGCAGACGCCAAAAATCTTAACCCCCTGACCCGGGAGCCACGAACACTCCGGCAGACCAAGGCACCGCACTCCACTCAATGTACTTTCTGAAGGGGTGTTTTTTGGCAAAAAAACAAAGGAAATTACATACACTCAGAAATAAATAAATAGATAAATAATATTTTTTAAACTTTAGTGGCAGCTTAGCTGTGATCCCCTCCTTTCTTCTTATTTAAAGGCTGATCAGAACATACTTGCACTACAATCATTCAAATATCATTTGCACAATTTTCTATTTGTGCTCTCACTTCCTGTAAATATTCCCCCGGTGTCTAGGGGACATGGGGTAACATGGAGGATGCGTGACACAAGTGGTAACTGTTAACAATGGTTTTATTTTATTTTATTTTATTTTTCTGTTGCTTACTCTAGTGTCAAAAGCAATAATTGAACAAAACGGGTCTTTTCCCAGAGATATCAACATGCAACCAAAACAAGCTCACACACTCCAAAATGTTACACAAAAGGGTATACTAATGACTCTAAAGACAGCTCAAAATCTCTAAATGTAACAGCTTATCTCTTATTGTCAGTAAATCTTATCACTACCTAATATAAAAGTCTCAAGTCCGAAGTGGGAGACAACAGGCCAGAGGAAAGGCAGATCGGCACTGTTGCCCCCGTTGGTGATTCGGGCAATCAGCAGCTGATGGAAACACTGCACAGCTGGTTCAGGGAGGAGCAAGGCTGAGCAGAAAAGCCCAGTCTGCAGGCATGGGGCTCAGGCATGCTCCTCCCATGCAGCATCAAGAAGGGAAAAAATGTACAAGAAAATGAAAGAAAGCACCACAAATGGCTCCGGCCACAACATCGACCATGTCCCATTACACATTATTTTTCAGAATCTGGCAAGAGTTGCAAACTCTTCGTTTCTTTGTAAACCTCATCCTGACTGGTCCACTGTGCTGTTTCCTTGCAGGCCAGATCTCCATGGAAGGCTTCGCCAGGTATCTGAATGGGGAGGAGAACAGCATAATTCCTCCCGAGAAGCTGGACCAGAGTGAAGACATGACCTTTCCCCTCTCACACTATTTTATTAATTCCTCTCACAACACGTACCTCACAGGTGAGATCGCACAGTTCATCTGCCTTTTCTGTACGGAGCTCAGTCTCTCTAATTGCACAAACACATCCTTTATTACAATTGAACTGCTCAGTCATGCATTTAGTAATACAATTAAAGCTGCACCAGCGGAGATGCTCAACTTTATACTTTGCAGGTCAGTCAGTCAAAATCACTGATGCTTATCAAGCTCTCGTTCTCCAGTTAGCTCTCAAGAGGTTATCCAATCAAGTCATGGCATCAGACTCAATCCATTGATATTCATGAGTTAAATATTTCTTTGGACTGGTAGTCACAGTAACTGGTTTCGGGCAGGCCTTCACAATACAGAAGCCATTTCCTTCTCAATGGATATTAGAATTCATCTATTCAAATCTATTCTGAGAGGAAACTTGAGAGCATTGAGTCTTTCAAGTGGATCAGATTTCTCCAGCGGTGAAAAGAAGAAAAGGGAATTTCTGTAATACCTCAGCTCAGTTAAAAAGGAACCGAGGCAAACGAACGAGAGTTTGCTCCTCAGGAAACAGAGACACTCACCTAAGTGATGCACATTTCTGTGTTCCTCTGTCTTTATGAGGCAGGCCTTCACAGTACAAGTAAACTAACATGAAAAATGTCAACAAAAAAAAGCTAAACCCACTTCTCAGGCAGTGTTTCAAGTTGCAGGAAAACAAGCTGAACTGGTGAAATCTTCACTAATGAAAATAAGGTGTTGAGATCTTCCTGCTGGAGATATTTCAGTGCTATCTTATTCTCCCGTGTGCCGTACAGCGGGCCAGCTTGCAGGGAACTCCTCAGTTGAGATGTACAAACAGGTGCTCCTGTCCGGGTGTCGCTGCATCGAATTGGACTGCTGGAAGGGTCGCACCACAGACGAGGAACCCGTCATCACTCACGGCTTCACCATGACGACGGAAATCTCCTTTAAGGTGAGACAAGACTGGCTAAGGGGAGGATCCAGCTGCAGATTTGGGAGCAAAAGCATAGAAAAAAAAACATCCTTGCAAAATGCATTGGCCTTACACAATTATTCTCTTTGTGTTACCATTCATCCCAAAAGTTTTGGATACATAAGACGGCGGACTTTCGTGTGGAAGACCCAGGTGCGATTCTGGATGTGAACATAGTTTATTTAGAGTTTCTTTTTTACATTAATGGTATATTTTTTTACAGTAAGATGCCCAAACTTTTATTTGAGACTCGCCGAACGGCATTGAATTCACAGATAAAAAAGATGTGGGTTCAACTTTTATTTTGGAACAATTTTTCAAGCAAGGGAAGGGAATGGTCTGAGCATGCAGGAGGACTGACCCATCATAAACCTTTGTCGGCTGTGCTGAAGAGAAAGGTACAGAACCAAATTATTTAATTAATTAGCTGCGTGTTCTCCTGTCCTCTGTCCTCCGGGCCACACACACACACACACACACACACACACACACACACACACACACACACACACACACACACACAAGGGACTGTCTCAGCTGTTATTTTCGTTAAGGAGTGTGCACGTACAGCATGCGCGCCTCGTTCACGAGCCTGCTATTGAAGCTGCCATTACACTTTTGGCCTGAGGGGGCAATCGCGAGCATAAAAATTCAAAACTCCGTAAAGTCCCTTTAAATGCATACCAAGACAACTGTAGATCAGAGCCTTTCAGGGTTCATTTTGAGTAGAAAATTTCCTCAGAATATTTTAATTATTAAGCATTCTGCACCATAAATGATGCAATGCTCTAAAATCATTGCCCTTCACATTAAAGCCTGCAGATTTACAAAATGCATGAATTACCATCCATGCATTTTTCCAACTAAACATATTGGGGTTATATTTGCTTTGTTTGCTTATAGCAGCATTAGTCAGCATTAGTTTGCTTA
Source organism: Nothobranchius furzeri (assembly GCF_043380555.1). Lineage (NCBI taxonomy): Eukaryota > Metazoa > Chordata > Actinopteri > Cyprinodontiformes > Nothobranchiidae > Nothobranchius > Nothobranchius furzeri. Next base: position 22,875,393 of record NC_091742.1, read on the forward strand.
TAGTTGCTTTATATCTCTAGTGAGTTTTTATTTCTGACACTGAAACTGCAATCTGTCCGAGAAAGTCTGACTACCCGTCAGCTGTTCAGAGTTCGACAGATGGAGTTACTGAATAAATGAAGAGCTGTGCTTCTCAAAATTTCCTCCTGCGTTTTCATATTTGATAATTGCCTGTGGCACCTCATGAGTCGGGGCCAAATCAAATTTGTTTAAAACTGTCTTTGACTTTTACATATCAGTATGTAACTATCGTCATTTTTAAGTTGCTGTAGCAAATCTACAGAACAAATCTAGGATTTGAACACAAACACGATCATGAAACACTCACCCCTCTTCCCTGAGATGCTTCTGCTGAAACCAGAAACCCACATTCTTGGAGGACAAGCAAAATAGGGCTAAACACCAGTTGCCGTTTTCTAGGTTCAAACGTCTTTTGTTGTCCATCACTTCAAATGGTGTTACTTATTTTGGGGACTTTGGTAGTTTGTCCTGAAGTTGAAGTGGTAACAGCCAGCTGTTACTCCTCCTCTGATGTCATTGAGAGGATAACCTCTCACACCAGTGGTGTTCTGTTGCTAAATATGCAAGTGGGAGACCCATGGAGGTGCGGAAGTGTGGCGGTTTGGCAAGATCGACAACTGGATAGTCCAATAGTTGCTTTTTTTTCCCTTCTTTGATGTCCACAATATATTTTTAGCTATACTATGTTAGAACGTTGTTAAGTGGCATGAAAAATGTTTTTAGCTCATTTGTTTTCCAATTTTGCTTTAGGGAGCCTGAGTCTCCTCCCTTTCTGTTCAGCTCTGGGTCCCCGGAAAAATGAAAAAATGAATGCAAGTCAATGTAGCTAAACGAGGTTTTTTCTAATCCTCCTAGCCTTACACCCTGGATCGCACATATGTTGTACTTCAATTTAAATGAAAAGTAATGATGTGTGTTTCGACCACGCCAGTCACATACTTTGAGATTTATTAGCTTGTAAAAGTTCGTAACTAGCATGACTACTAATCAGATGTTGGTACGTCACTGCAGAATCTCCTCTCCCCTGGCATAGCTGCTACTTACCACATGGCCAGATTTGTAGTCCTGGACGTATTTTCACACAAAACCTAAAATAATGTTTCCCTCCATTCAAAAAGTGCGTTCTTGCTATCAAAATGTGCCTTTACAATTCACGGACAACATATGTGAAATCCATGGCACATAACAAATAGAATTAGAAAAAGATGTTTTTAGCCCCATTGATTGGATTCATTTTTTCGTTCTTCCAGGTAACAGTAGACAGTAGTAGGCTTGTTTAAAGTGACAGCTTGTAGTTTCCCTGACAATAGGGGGCAGTACGTACCTAAATCACTGCAAGCAAGCATTATTTTTGTGTTCAAGTAAGACCTCACCAATGGATGCCCATTAGGGTCAAAAATCCCTGAGAGCGCAACCTCTAGCAAGATAACAAGAACATCAGATTCCCTTCCACCACTGGCAATGAGTGAAGAGGTAAATGTGTAAAACAGCAATGTTAATGGTGAAAGTTTTGTAACCATTTGTTACAAATCAGTAAATTCATTTTGTCCTCACAGACTTCCATAAAAGGAAACATGGCATCTAATATGGCATCTCCCAGAGATTTGGACCCGCTCCTTGTATTTTAGAACCGATTTTATGGTTATATGTTACGAAACTGCCAATATTTTTCTACAACTGGGCATCTTTTTAAGTCATTTACTACAACAATTTGATGGATATTTCCAGAGATTAATAGTAAAAACTAAACATGGTCTCTTTTAAAACCACATTTAGCAGCAAAACCTGGAAGTAAACCATTTCTGTTTGACTTTCTCGTTCTCTCACATAGTTTTTGTGGCATTGCTTAACTTTTCTTTACTACGTTGCTTCAGTTCATTCAGGCGTTTTGTAGAGTTCTGTTGCAGCTTTTTGGGTCAAAGTCTAGACCTCGTTGTCCTGTTTTCTGCTCCAGTTTGGTCTGAGCTGTGAGACAGCCAGACTCACAGCTGACTCCAGAACATGTTGGTCTTCAGAGGAGTTCATGCAGTACTCACATCATCAACTCTCCATCGCTGTGCTGACAGCTGGAATGAGTTATTCAGATTTTGCTAATTAGACACTGTCCACCATGGGTGAATATCTCTGCTTTGGGCTCATGTGTCAACATCCAGGCCTTCAGAAGTCTTGAGGTTGTGTGTTTTTTACATATTTTTACATGTATAAAATTGTAGAACCGAAACCTGGTGACACTTTTTATTTTACCGTGAGTGTTCATCAATATTTTCACTGTCTTCCATCCACTGTTATTTGTTAAACATATAGACTGCTGATCTGCTACAGTAAGTGACATAGGTGAAAACTCCATCCATCCATCCATTTTCAGCTGCTTATCTGGGGTCGGGTCATGAGGGCGGTAGCCTAAGCAGGGAGGCCTAGACTTTTCTCTCCCCAGCCACTTGGGTCAGCTCCTCTGGAGAAATCCCAAGATGTTCCCTGACCAGCTGAGAAACAGTCTCTCCAGCATGTCCTGGGCCTTTCTTTGGGTCTCCTTCCGATTGGAAGACCCCACAAGGGAGGGGTCCTGGAGGCATCCTAACTAGATGCCCTAGCCACCTCAACTTTCTCCTCTCGATGTGGAGGAGCAGCGGCTCTACTCCGAGCCCCTCCCAGATGACAGATCTGCTCACTTTATCTGTAAAGCTTGGTTTATGCTTGACGCATTTACTTTCCGCTTGGTGATGCGGCTCGCGGATGGAACGCGCTTCACAACTTGCAGCGTTTATGGTTCATGCGGCTTGTCTCTGCGGTGAGCCAATATTCTCCCAAACTGTAGGGGGCAGCATGGAGCTCTACAGCATGCATCCAACACTTCACCATAGTAGAAGTAAAAATTACTGTTGTTTACAACATGGAATTCCAGCATTTTTTAACAGCGTCCTCGTCTTTTCCGACAGTGCGAGCTATTTCTCTCCAAGAATTATTAACAACATGTTGATCACGGTGATCTCTGAGAGCTGAATCATACAAATGTCTGTATTTACGAACCTCTGCCATACTAGTTCTTGCCAGTCCGCCATGATTTTCCACGTCCGTCCGTGTGGTTAGAAAATTTCCTAGGTGCGCGGTGCGGAAAGTTTGGGCCGTGCTGAGGCGCGGTGGAGGGGCGTGGTTGTTAAAATGACGCAATTTCGCCGTGCGGAGCCGTGCGAACCTCGCGGGCTCGTCAAGCGTAAACCAACCCAAAGGGAGAGGTGAGACAATCTGCAGAGAAAACTCATTTGGCTACTTTTATCTACGATCTTATTTTTTGGCCACTGTCCAAAGCTCGTGACCAAAGGTGAGGGTAGGAATGTAGATCAACCGGTAAATCAAGAGCTTTGCCTTCTGGCTCAGCTCTCTCTTCACCACGACAGACGGGTATGCAGCTTGCATCACTGCAGATGCAGCACCAATAGGCCTAACCATCTCTCTCCCCATCTTTCCCTCACTCGTGACCCCGAGATGTTTATGCTTATGTTTATTTTATTTGGCAGACGTTTTTATCCAAAGCGACTTACAATTTATAACCTATAGGGCATGTTGTGAATACACATACTTGAACTACTCCACTTGAGCCAGGACCTTGTCCCTGACCTGGAGAAGGTATTCTACCCTTTTCCGACTCAAGACCATGGTCTCGGATTTAGAGGAGCTGATTCTCATCCCAGCTGCTTCACGCTCGGCTGTGAACCGCTCTAGTGAGAGCCGGAAACCACGTTCTGATCAAACAGGACCACATTATCTGCAAAAAGCAGAGACCTGATCCTTAGGCCACCAAAACAGATCCTCTCAACACCTTGACATATAGGTGAAAACTCCATGTAGACGTATTGATCATTTGTTTTATGGTAATCAGCCCAGATGGTGCAGAGGAGGTGCTCTCAGGTCAAAAAACTGATTCACTTTATTCTCAGGGTGACCGCATCGCAGATGTGTGCAATTAAAACTGCATGTTTGCATCACTGATTAATGCAGAAAACATCTTTTTACTGACCTTCTGCCTCTATTTTATTCAACCAAATACATCTAGCATTCTAGAATATTTCTAGCACTCTAACCATGAGTGAAACCATGATTAAGCCAAGAATAATGCAGTTTGAATGCTGTGGTTTTAACAGTTCATCAATTGTTTACCTACACATATTGTGGTGAAGTCAGTTCTCAGCTCTGCACAGATTTTCTAACTCTTCATCACATTTTTTGCAACTTTTTAAAAAAACGCACCATTAAACTCATAAAACCTAGTTTGCAGAAAGTTTTTTAATGAATTTATGTTAAATTACACCTGTTTCTTGCCTGGATGCATGTTTTTTTTTATAATTGATTTGTAATAGAAGGGGATAAGATGAGAAGATAAGTGTAGAAAAACGGCAAAGTTGCAGAAAAGGGGAAGAAAAACAAAAAAGTGGGACATTCAGCAGGATGTTTGAAATCAAAATGCTCTGAACAGTCCAAAAGTGCTGAGGGGTGATTAACTCAAGTCTATCAAGGAGGAAACAAACTAGGGAAAAAAATATTTTACTCAAGAAGCAGGAAAGCATGAACATCTTTAGGGCAGAGATGTCAGAGAAACTAGGATGTAATGAAAGTAAGAGAAGAAGGAGAGTGAAATGAGGACAGAGAAGAGCTTCAGGTTGAGTTACAGAAAAAAGATGGGGTTTTTTTTCTGAAGAGAAGACTTCTGATGCTCCACTCTCACATCTCCCGACTTTCACTTTCAGTGATGTGACGACGATGATGGAGCTTTTACACATGTGAATCTCACTTATGGAATTTACGTTGTTTTTTAGGAGGTGATCGAGGCCATCGCGGAGTGTGCCTTCAAGACCTCACCTTTTCCCATCATCCTGTCTTTTGAGAACCACGTTGATTCGTAAGTCAGCCATTTGTTTGTAGTCAGCAGCTTCACTTGTTGACCTTTGTGATGAGTTCTGTCTGTCAGCTGTCAGCTCCAGAGCCCAGCAGAAGATTCTGATTGGTTGTGTTATCTCTAATAGCTCAGAGGGGAGATACATACATATGCAGTGTATTGACATTTGGGAGAGAAATCACGTGTGTGTGTGTGTGTGTGTGTGTGTGTGTGTGTGTGTGCGTGCGTGCGTGCGTGCGTGCGTGCGTGCGTGCGTGTATCGTCCCCAGACCAAAACAGCAGGCAAAGATGGCAGAGTACTGCCGGTCAATATTTGGAGACGCATTACTGACGGAACCATTGGAGAAATATCCCGTGAGTATATAACATGCTTGAAACACACACACACACACACACACACACACACATGCACGTGCACAGTTGGCTCTTCACACTTCCAGGCACTTAGTCTCTTTCTAACACGCACACAGATACAAAAAACAGGACCAGCAGTGAAGTCTTCACAGCGTATTAACACACACGACTGCTCCAAAGTGGTTTCCTTGAAGATTTCTGAATGCTGCAAAAAGCCACAAACAATTGCAAATTAACAACAACAAAAAAAGGCATTAGTGATGTCCAACTACATTTAAAAATGTTCTTTTCCAGGAACTATTACAGCAATGGAAAATAGCAACAATGACAGACATGTGGAGGTGTGGCTGAATTTTTGTCAAAGTATTTAATTCAGAATCTGAAGACCTGACATTCATTTCATTGAAGGAACAAATACAACTGAGATGATCAGAAATGCACTAGTACATGTTTCCCAAACAAAGTATAAGTACTCACAGTTAAGAACTTGCTGATGTTGATTCTGAGTACTGATGGACACCATTGATCTGCCCTACGACTGACCTCTGTCTAGTGGTCATGGCCAGACCATATATTTGTAGCATCAACAGGCAAAAATAAACATTAATATGTTTTTAGGAACTTATACGTAACAAGTCAACTTTTGATGACACATCCCACAGCTGTTCTTATTCGTCTTTCCGCTGTGGCTGAAGCTGGTAATGACAGGCGTTTCAGATGAAATGGAAGTGTTTCATGCTGTAATCAACACATGATTTTCTTGCCAGCCCTTTATCTGCCTTTCCTCTGTTGCCATGGCCACCAGTGAAAGCCTGCATTGTCCCTTTGTGGCCAAAGTCTCATTCCCCCTCCACCCAAAAGACGTCTTTGTGTAATGACGCAAACACTCGCGTGAGACAAACACAGACACTTGTCACACAAACGCTCATTCTCGTGAAGTGTGGGCCGAAGTTGAACACGTGTGCACTTTAACGCACCCTCCTGTTATGCAGCCGGGACGCTGGTGTCCCTGTGGAGCTGCTGAAGTTGCCCCCACTCTGATTCAGCATTATCTCACACTCGCAGGGAGCTCCAGCAGCCCTGCTGCCTGCCAAAGACACGTCCCTGTGAGAGTTACAGCCCTTGTGACTGAGGTTGACATTGAAGCATTATCAGGGCGAAGTCTTTTGAATAGAGTGGCAGAAGGAAAGTGAAAGGAAGGGCTATCAGGAGACAGACAGAAAGGGTCGCTGAAGAATGAGATTTGTACCTCTGAGCTCGTAGTAACCGGGAATGGTGAGAGCATGAAAAACACTCCCCCTCTGGCTTCTAAATATCTAGACGGCACATCGAGGGGAATATCAGCTCCATAAGCCCATCAGCGCAGCAGCAGATAGGGTAAAGCCGGGCGTACACTGTGCGACTTTTTCACTCGCAGCGTTCAGCTTCAGCTCAAACTGTACGACTTCCTCGCAGAGCAGATCTCACGAGTCATGTGCTCACACTGTACGACCCAGTTCTCGCATGCGACCTGACTGCTCACACTGTACGTCTGGTAGCAACACGTCGGCCCTAAAAATGTGCTAAAAATAGCAGTTTTTACTCAACACGTCAGACTTTTTTGTCTTGCCTGTTGTCCTTCGGGAGTGCTGCAGGAGGACACACAGGGATTTATGGGGGTTGGATGAGGAAAACGAAATAAAGAAAGTGAATCTGTGTTTTGTGATCAGTTTAATTTGACATGAACACGACAAACACGCTTTCTTGACAATCTTTGTGAGTAAAAAAAAACGTGTAGAAACAAAAACGAACAGCGTGTGTTATTAGGGAAATAGCGAGCGAGCGACCGGCCGGCGTTGATGTAGGATTGCGCGCGCATGCGCCGTGAGCGGTTCTGATACTTTTTGGATCGTAGCTGTTCGCAGCTGCTCGCAGCGCCGCTTCAACAGTGCGATACCCTCACGAGGGACGAGCGAAATATTAAACACACCAGAAGTCCCTGCGACCTCACGACTGCTGATCGGCGGCTGGTCACGTGGTGTTAATCGCCTCTCGTAACCCCCTGTACACTACACGACTGCTCGGCGCAAAACTCGCCCCGATGTCGTGGATTCTCGCACGACTGGAAAATCGGCTCAAAAAAGTGAAAAAGTCGCACAGTGTACGCCCGGCTTAATACTGCCAGACTGGTTCCAGCTCCACCAAGGGTGAGCATAAAGAGGATTAAAGTTTTCCAAGTAACTTTAGCTCCACTTATCTTTGTGGACTTTTCAGATCCTGTTTGTTGTTTTTCTATTTTTTGTTGTTGTTTTTTTTTGTTTGTTTTTTACATTTTTGTTTTTTTTTACATTAAAGTTGTAATCTGCTTTTTGTCACGAACTCCTCCAGCTGACTGCATTCCATTCATTCCTGCCACTAACGTGGCGACTGACGTCATCACGCCGACACTACTTAAGGAAGTGCCGGCGTTTCATTCATTGCTCAGTCATCGTTCTCACCAGACTTTGCATCGAGTCTCCAGGCTTACCAGCCCTCTAAACCCTCAAGCTACACCTACAGGAAATAACCACGCCGGTTATCTCCGTCTCTCCGCGTCTGGGCAACAGAACTCTCAGTCACGCTTCAGATCTGCCAACGAACCTGACAGGATGACTGAGCCCAAAGTTGACCCAGCGGAGTTCGCGCGTCTGCGTGCCGAAGTGGCTCAACAGCGCGCAACCTTGGATCAGCATACGGCAGAAATGAACCAGCTCCGTGCCATAGCTGATCGCCAAGCAACTAAGATCGAGTCACTCACCGAGCTAGTACTCCAGCTGACCATCGCTCTGCAACGTCAGACCGCAGCTGTTCCTGACAGGATGGAACCACGCCTCAGCCTTCCAGAGAAGTGGGACGGAACCAGGGGATCCCCGGAGGGCATGTTGGCGACCCTGGCCATGACTTTCGAGTGCCAACCGGCACGTTACCCCACATCCTGCTCTCGTGTCGCCCTGCTGACCTCACTGCTGACAGGTCGAGCCGGTGAATGGGCGGCGGCTCTTTAGAATCAGAAATCTCCTGCCTGCAATGACTATGAGACTTTTGTAAAGGAGATGAAAAAGACTTTTGTGCACCCCAGCAGCGAGGTCTCGGACGAGACGCGGCTGCTTCAGCTTCGCCAGGGCTCCCAGACGGCGGCTCAGTACACCTCTCGCTTCTGGACGATTGCAGCTCGGTTGAGGTGGGATGACGCCGCCCTAAAGGCCGTTTACCTGGAGGGACTGTCACCGAGAATCCGGGAGGGCATGATCGGGCACGAGGTCCCAACCTCCCTGGACCTGGCAGTGGATCTGGCTCTCCAACTGGACCGCTGCATCCTGAACCGGCCGAGCACCATGTCAGCCCCCGTACACACCAGGACGTCACCCCGCCGGCCGGCTCACCAACTGACGGAGGAGCCGATGCAGCTGGGACATCTTCCCCCTGAGGAACAGGCACGGCGCTACCAGGAGGGAAGATGCGCTTACTGTGGGGATTTGGGTCACCACCGTGGCACGTGCCCAAAACTACCGGGAAAAGGTCCCTCCGGGTCGGAGTAGGAGCTGTCCCACCCGGAGTCTCCACCTTTCCGGCTCCACACCGAACCACTCTCCCGGTCTCCCTCCACCTGGACCAAGGCCCGACCAGACTGGAGGCACTTTTAGACACTGGGGCTGCGGAGTGTTTTATCGATCACGGACTGGTTACTCGGCTCAAGATACCCCTCACCGCCCTCGACCGACCCATTCCCGTGACCTCTGTGGACGGCCGGCCCATCATGCCGTACCCTCTCACCCACCAAACTCAGGGTCTCCACATGACTATTGACCAACACCGGGAGACCCTCCACTTCCTGGTCATCCAGGCTCCGGCCACGCCACTCATCCTGGGTCATTCCTGGTTCTGCCGCCATGAGCCTCACATCTCCTGGTCCACCAGTAAAGTCCTGGCCTGGGGCACGGGTTGCCATAACCACCGGGACTCCCCTGCACCTCGGACCAGAGCAGCCACTCCCACAGACGTAGACCTGACGCTCATCCCTCCTCAATACCACGACCTCGCTCAGGTCTTCGCTAAAGAACCCACTACCAGGTTACCTCCTCACCGACCCTACGACCTGGAGATCAGGCTCCAGCCCGGCACCCCCCCCCCTCGGGGTCGCCTGTTCTCCCTCTCTCCGGCGGAAACCTGGGCTATGGACAATTATATAACTGATGCCCTGCAGAAGGGATTCATCCGACCCTCAACATCCCCCGGGGCCGCGGGGTTTTTCTTTGTTAAGAAGAAGGAGGGGGATCTCCGGCCCTGCATAGACTATCGAGGGTTAAATAAAATAACGATCAGGGACCGTCACCCTCTCCCTCTCATGGGCACCGCTCTGGACGCCATCACACAAGCCGCAGTGTTCACTAAACTGGATCTGCGCAGCGCCTATAACCTCATCCGTATTAAGGAAGGTGAGGAGTGGAAGACCGCTTTTATCACGCCCACTGGCCACTATGAATATTTGGTGATGCCTTTTGGACTCTGCAACAGCCCCGCCGTCTTCCAGCGGTTCATTAAAGATGTGCTGAGAGACATGTTGGGCCGCTGGGTCTTTGTCTATCTAGATGACATCCTCATCTACTCCCGCACGGCCGAAGAGCACATCCGTCATGTTCGAGCGGTTCTGTCCCGCCTCCTGGACCATGGACTTTATTGCAAACTGGAGAAGTGTGCGTTTCACCAGGAGTCCACCTCCTTCCTGGGTTTTACCATCTCCTCCCAGGGCCTGAAGATGGACCCCCAGAAGGTTCAGGCCGTAGCTCAGTGGCCTCTACCCACGACCCTGAAGCAGCTGCAAAGCTTCCTGGGTTTCTCGAACTTTTACCGGAGGTTTATACGCAACTTCAGCTCCCTCACAGCACCACTGACCTCACTCACCAAAACCACCAATCAGCCTCGCCCTTTTCGCCTTACTCCAGAAGCTGTCCGTGCTTTCCATGAGCTGGTCGGATGTTTCACTAAGGAACCCATCCTCCTCCACCCGGACCAGACCCGGCCCTTCGTCGTGGAGGTGGACGCCTCAGATGTGGGAGCGGGGGCCGTTCTCTCGCAACGGGGTCCAGACTCTAAGCTCCACCCATGTGCCTACTTCTCCCGGAAGTTTTCCCCCACACAGCAGAACTACGGGGTCGGCGACAGAGAGCTGCTGGCAATAAAATGGGCGCTGGAGGAATGGAGGCAGTGGCTCCTGGGGACCACCGATCCCTTTCTGATCTGGACCGACCACCAGAATCTCATTCATCTACAGACTGCCCGCCAGCTCAACCCACGTCAGGCTCGGTGGGCCCTCTTTTTCGAGCCGTACCACTTCCATATCGCCTACCGGCCCGGCTCCAAGAACCTCAAGGCGGACGCTCTCTCTCGGCGTTTCGCACCAGATGCCGCCCCCCCGGAGCCTCGGACCATTCTGCCGACTCAACGCTTCCTGGCCTCCCTCCAATGGCCGTTGGAGCAGTCCATACAGGCGGCACTTCCTGGCGATCCAGCGCCGCCGGAGACCCCACCGAACCGTCTCTACGTTCCCGCCTCCTGCCGGCAAGAGGCGCTCACGTGGGGGCATTGTTCGCTGCTCGCGGGACATCAAGGACAAGCCCGTACCCTCCAGTTCCTCCGTCGGGCTCTCTGGTGGCCGTCCATGAGGAAGGACGTCCGCGAGTTTACAGCTGCATGTGATGTGTGTGCTCGCTCCAAGTCCTCCAACCGACCCGGCGCTGGAGAGTTGCAGCCTCTCCCTGTGCCCAAACGGCCGTGGTCACACATCGGGCTGGACTTTGTCACGGGACTGCCGGCGGTCGACCACCTGGACACTATAATGACTATCACGGACCGTTTCTCCAAGGCCGTGCACTTAGTGGCCCTGGCCGGCCTCCCCACTGCCAAGAGAACGGCCGAACTGCTCCTGGAACAGGTGGTGCGGCTCCAAGGTTTCCCTCAGGACGTGGTTTCCGACCGAGGACCCCAGTTCGTCTCACGCTTCTGGAAGGCGTTCTGTCGCCTGGTCGGTGCTTCCACCAGTCTGTCCTCTGGATACCACCCGCAGACAAACGGTCAGACAGAGAGAGCTAACCAGCAGCTTGGACGCTACCTGCGCTGCTTCGCTTCGTCCCAGCCGACCACCTGGCCCCGCTTCCTCCTGTGGGCGGAGCTGTCACACAACCTCCAGACCTCCTCTGCCACGAGTCTGTCTCCCTTTGAGACCTGTTACGGTTATCAGCCTCCTCTGTTTGATCATCAGGTGCCCGAGGTGGAGGTCCCTGCTGCCCAGACGCTGGTCCGCCGCTGTCGGCTCGCCTGGATCCGGGCCCGTGCGGCCATCACCCGGGCCAACACGGAGTATGCCCGTCAGCATCGCCGCCGCCACCGACCTGGCCCCGTCTTCCGGTCTGGCGACCAGGTGTGGCTCTCCTCCGCTAACCTGAGGATGCCGGCTGGCTCCCAGAAGCTCACTCCTCGCTTCCTGGGTCCGTTCCCTGTCCTCAAGGTCATCAATCCAGTCACCTGCCGTCTACGCCTCCCGGCTACTCTCCGGATCCACCCGGTCTTTCACGTCTCCCAGCTTAAGCCGGTGATCTCCTCTCCTCTCCACCCTCCACCGGTCCGGGTGCCTCCGTCCCGTGGTGTTGAGGCGGATCGCACCTACACGGTCCGCAGGATACTGGACGCCCGCTGCCGGGGACGGGGTTGGCAGTACCTCGTGGACTGAGAGGGGTACGGGCCTGAGGAACGCTCTTGGGAGCCCACGAGCTCGTTTGTCGATCCTGCCCTGCTAACAGACTTCTGGGCCTGCCGTCCTGGGACTTCGGGTGCCGTCCCTAGAGGGGGGGGGGGTCCTGTCACGAACTCCTCCAGCTGACTGCATTCCATTCATTCCTGCCACTAACGTGGCGAATGACGTCATCACGCCGACACTACTTAAGGAAGTGCCGGCGTTTCATTCATTGCTCAGTCATCGTTCTCACCAGACTTTGCATCGAGTCTCCAGGCTTACCAGCCCTCTAAACCCTCAAGCTACACCTACAGGAAATAACCACGCCGGTTATCTCCGTCTCTCCGCGTCTGGGCAACAGAACTCTCAGTCACGCTTCAGATCTGCCAACGAACCTGACACTTTTCAAAAATAACAACAAATTCTGAAATGTTTCAAAAGTCACGAACATATTTGATGTCATAACTAGCATTTGCTGATGAAGGCTCTTAAATTGTAAGATCTGAAATATATGATTTCTTTGGAAATGGTCATATTTTCACCGTGGATCTTCTAATCTTCAGTTGATTGAAGATTATATTTAAGATGCAGACGAACACAAATTGGCAAAAAGAGATTTACTCACGCAGAGAGCAGGCACGATTTTCAATTATATGATGGTAAACGTTACTCCCACACTTCCTAAGCATTTGTTTGTTTTCATCATGCTCTTACGCAATAAGGATATAAACGGGCATCAATGCTTTCTAAATGATTCGAAATTTAAAAGGAAAATAAGAAACAGTCACATGACTTGTTTATGTCCTTTTTGCTGGACCAGATGACTGCAACCCTAAACCTATAGTGTTGAATTATATGTTTTTCATCCTGTTATCTTGACAGCTCAGTTTTTAATGTTCATTAACATTAAATCTGTAGAAAAGCTGAAAACAGTTCACCACATTTGTCCACTTTAGTGTAAAATTTATAGTGTTGTTCTTGTTTTCATTTATTTATTAATCTAGCCATACTTGTTTTCATCCTAATTTCTTAGAAATTATATTACTGCATGTCCTTGAGACATCCCAGATGTTAAACAGACTTTGCATTGATTTGAAAAAAGCATCTGACGTCATTGATCACTCAAGGTTACTTCGAAAATTAAGTCAGTATGGAATAAGAGGTGTGGCTCATCAATGGGTTAAAACTTATTTAGAAAAAAGGAAATAGTTTGTTCAGATAAAGGACCATAAATCAAAACTATGTGATATTAATTGTGGAGTGCCACAAGGGTCGGTCCTCGGACCAAAACTGTTTGTTTTGTTTATTAATGACTTGGTAAATGTATCTAAGACACTCGGTACCATTCTATTTGCAGATGATACAACACTGTTTTACACAGGATCAAATATTGTGGAGGTGGCTAAAGTGACAAATGATGAACTGATTAAAATTTAAAACTGGTTTGATATAAATAGATTGACACTGAATCTTAATAAAACAAATTTTACAGTGATGTGTCATTGGAAATAGATGGGATTGAATTTCAAAGAGTAAAAGAAACTAAATTTTTTGGAGTTCTTACTGACACAGCACTAATAAGCCCTGGATGATTAGAAAATAAAAACTGCACACAAAACATGCCTGGTTAGTAAATAAAACACACTTGCCTACCAGAAGAATTCATTCACTCTCATCTTCCTCTTGCGCACTAAAGCCATTAAAGTCCTCTTCTTCAGTGTCGGAGTTGAACAGCCTCAGAAGAGCTTCGTCACATACCTCTTCTGTGGCGATGTCCGTGTTGCTGTCATCATCCCCGGGTGAAGCTGGCTTGAATGAGTTCTTCCCGCTGCCGTCTCCAGCGCCGAACCATGGATTCATTCATGCCAAGCTTACGTGCGGCAGCGCTGTTTCCCTCCTTTACTGCCAGATCGATGGCCTTCAACTTAAATGCGGCAACATATGAACTCATACACGTAGTTTCCATGATGAGGGGGTATGGATTTGAAAAAAATTCTTCATCGTGCCGGCTGCTTGCATGTGCTAAATTAAAATAAGCACTTTCTTCGATTTCCACTTTTGACTTCCACCTGTTTCACTTTCTGCTAAAGCGCCCCCTAGTGGCAGGTGAAGGAAAATCTTCAGTAAAGCCGCACCTCATTATAAGCCGCATGGTTCAAAGCGTGGGAAAAAAGTAGCGGCTTATAGTCCGGAAAATACGGTAATCTTCCTAAAATTAACTCATTTCATTAGAAAATACATCTTTTCAGAAAAGTAACTTGAGCCTTTTCTCCCACAGCAATGAATTGTGGGTAATGTTCTTCACAGCGATGCAGACTTGGGTGAAGTGAGGATCAAGGGTGCAAAAGGGGCGTGATCAACTTCCGCACTTAAGAACCGTGACACTTTATGCACTCGCACCCCTGGTCGGGATCGCGCAATTGAAGTGTGCAAGGGTGGAAGTGCAAGTATTGAGATTGAGCCTTGGTCCCACCCCTATGTCTTTTAGACCTGATTTTTATGGTTGTATGTTATGAAGCCGCCAATATTTTTCAACAACTGGGCATTATTTCATTAATTTTCAACAACAACTTGATGGATATTTCCAGAGATTAATTGTTAAAACTACACATTGTCTCTTTAACATGATTTTGGTTTGTGTGAGGGGTCCCTGAAAACAAAAGCCTCACCTGCACACGGAGAAAACGCAAACTCCAGGCTGAAAGGCTGCTGTTGTGGTTTTGAACCTTTGACCTTCTTGCAGTGCAGCAGCAGTGCCACGAAAAGGGGTTTTATTATTTTATTCAGTGAATATAGAAGATGCTGTTCTGGTCGACAAAGCACAACGTGTTACCTTTTGTTTCCTCTCTGATGACATGAAATGTAGCTTCTTTACCATGTTTATTTATTCAGGTCTGTAGCGTTCTATGAGAAAGGTTTCTCTCTGTATGCCACCTTTGTGCATGTTGCTTTTTTCACCATTGGTCGAATTTAGATCGATCTCTTTGCTTTGTGAATATGGAGCTGAGGTGGAGCAGATTAGATCGAAATCAGGTGGATCAATCTGAGCTTCAGTTTTTAAAATGTTGTTAAATAGCACTTTTTGAACAGACAGAAACCAGATGAACTGACAGATTGATAGAAACAAAACAAACCAATCAACTTACTCGCATTTTTTCCAGGGATTTTATGACACTGATAGTGTTCCAGTTTAGTGGAACGTTTTCAAGCCAATGCAAACAAGGATGCCTGATCGTCTTTGCGCAACTTCCTAACAGCAATAACTCGGAGGTGCCTGGAAAATACGCTTTTAGTTGGAAAACCCAAGGCTCCAGCCGGTGTGTAAATCACTGGGAAGGAGCTGATGCTCTGTAGCTGTGAGTGTATTCAACATCACAGCAAACTTTCTTAATATTTAATTAGTAATCATCCTAAACACAAAGATCCAAGAGCAGCGAATCCTATAAATAAATAAGAAATCTTCGTTCTTTGAGTTTGTTCTCTTGTGACATAACCGGTTTGTATTAAGTGCCCAGTTTCCCTTCTAGATGCCAACCTGGGTGAAGAAATTGTACATTTTTCTGCTTTTCCATAATGCTCAATATCATGAAATGTACACGAAAAGCATTTCTGCCAATGTTTATCTCATTTATGCGTGCCTCCCTTCTCCTTTTCCACACGTGCAGCTGGAGTCTGGCGTGCCTCTTCCCAGCCCGACGGACCTCATGGGAAAAATCTTGGTGAAGAACAAAAAGAAGCACCACAAAACCGAAGGAAGCACGAAGAAGAAACTCTCTGAGCAGGTTTCTAACACCTGCAGCGATTCGTCCAGCGTATGTGAGCCCTCCTCCCCGAGCGCAGGTGCAAACAGCACGGACCACAGCCGACAGCACCACCTCTGATGTTTTACATTAGCATTAGATTATTAGCATTTACATTTTTACAATATAGTTTTGAATCACTGCCTCCTCACATTCAAGCTATTTTCTAAACACACACTGCCCCCTGGTGATGGGTAGCAAGCACCACACCTTGGCGACATAAAACAGTCTTGGTTCTTTTAAAAGAAAAAGAGAATCTTACTGCAGCGAAAGGAAAACTTCTTTTTAGTACATGGATCATTTATACGTTTTGGACTCTTCTAAATTTCCAGGTTCAACAAAAGAAGAGGCTGCAGATTCTTCACAGCCCCCTGAAACTACTGAGCTCACCCTGAGACCACATGGCAGGAAGTCAATTGGTGAGTCATGACCACAGACTGAAACCTCCTGTTTAGTCCTCATCAGGATGCAGCAAAAAGGCAGTGTGATGGTTTTTCCACAAATGAATTTCCTGTCAGTGTAATCCCTAACTCAGTAAAATGGTGTGAGTTCTTTGAGTTCGTACCTCTGTCTATGTTTTATGACACGTGAAGAAAACGGATCACACTTAAATGGCTTTTAGGCTTAACTCGTGTTTCATGTTTCAGGTGAGGTGGAGGCTGAGAGTGAAGATGAGGATGATGATGAAGATGATTGTAAAAAGGGCTCAATGGATGAGGTATGTGTTTAGTCAATAGTGGTGAAATGTTGCCAATAATGTTCAATTCAATTCAATCCAAAAATACTTTATTAATGCCAGAGGGAAATTGATTGCTGTAGTAGCTCAGAATAATAATAATAATAATCAAGTCATCAAAGAGTTGTTGTATATTACAATGGCTGTTGGCAGGAAGGATCTCCAGTAGCGGTCAGTGTTGCAGCCAAACTGAAGAAGCCTCTGACTGAAGACACTCTTCTGTTGTCGGACAGTCTTGTGAAGAGAATGCTCAGGGTTGTCCATCATTTTCTTGATTCTCTGGAGAATCCCTCTTTGCATTATCTCCTCCAGTGGTTCCACAGTCATCCCCAGAACAGAACCAGCCTGTTTTATTAGGCTGTTGAGCCTTTTCAGGTCCCTGCTTCTGATGCTGCTACCCCAACAGACGATGGCTGAAGAGATTACACTCTCATTAACAGACTTGTAGAAGATCTGCAGCAGACATTGAAGTACCTAAGCGTTGGTTGTTTAATTAGCTTTTGTCAAACAAAGGCATGAACTTTTGAAATTAGGAGATTCTTTGCAAACTCCTGAAAACTTACCTGTTTAATCAAGCATTTAGTGCCTGTTAATTTATTTTACTGTCTCCTTCGCTCTATTTGTTAAGCATCATTATTATGCATTATTATTTATTATTATTATTATTAATTTTGTTAATATTGTCTATCAATTTAAAGTTTGGTCCTAAACATTCACAAAAAATAAATAGAATAAAAGGTGATCGATAATAAAATAATTTTATAACATTTTGCTTTATCTAACGTCCAGAAAAGGTCAATTTCTTCTCATCTTATTGGTCATGATTAAATATGAAGTTGTTACGCTGTAAAGTGTGATGCTACATTTACAAGAATGATCTTATTTTGAAACGTCTTTCAAATTACAGGCACCTCTTACCTTATCCGTTGTTGTTTAATACATAGCGTAGGGGAAACCAATGGAAATTGGAAAGAAACACAGAAACAACATAACAAGGACTTCTTACTTTTCTTTAGAAGTTAACTCGTATGTGTCCTATCAGGTTGTTTTAAAAAGTCAGGCAGCAGAAGGAAAGCAAAACACAGTGGTGGTGTATGATACATGTGCTAAGAGTTATTTTGGTTTCATAATTAATAATAATACATTTTAAACACAATTAATCAGTACTACTGTGTTGACTGCTTGTGTAAATGTATGTGTTTGGTTTTCCTGAAATGTGAGCTCTGGCTGTTTTAAGCTATGTTAGGAAGCTTACATAGCTTACGTTTTAAGCTACATGGGAACTTATTGCCACACATGTAGAAATAGCAGTTTAGGTAGTTCACCACATGCCGTTGCTCAGCCTTCTGCACGACTGCAGAGTCATCTGAGATATTCTCTTGACGATGACTCAGGAGATGCCTTCTTGTTCCGTTGCTTAGTCCTTTTCTAAACACAGCATAGTCGAAGATTTGTTTTTACCTTTTTAGCTGACAAGTTTTGGCTAACGCAGCCTTCCTTAGAATACCTGAGGTTTGTGGGGTCACTTCCTTCTCCGTTTATCTGCGAGCAGCAGAGGACGATGTCGCCATCAGAAAGTACATTAAAGAAATCAGCCGTAACAGACCACTGCACAAGGGGAAATCATATAATGGACTGGGACAGAACAGAGAACAAAAATACAAAAGATAGATCAAAGAATCGATAGAAATAAGGAGACGGAACCAGGACCATGAACAGACACGATGGAGTATACACATTGGATCACTCATAAGACCTGTCATCGGCGAGTAGGGCACAGGCAGTCCGCTGTTGCCCGCAGATAAACGGAGAAGAAAGAAATGCCACCAACATCGGCAGTGCTCTGAGAAAGGCTACAGCGATAGTCAAAACTTGTGAGCTAAAAATGCAAATCTTCTACTACACTGAGTTTAGAAAAGAATTAACCAAAGGGATTTGAACAATTACACAGAACAAATGTAAGAAAGATCCCTTTTTGTGTCAATGCCTTGGCTACTGCTGTAGGCCTGCTGCTCGTGGGACAGATGGCTCCCCTGATGGTGTTTCCCTTCATTACCCAGATCATCTGAACTCAGCCCATTATCTCTTTTTGCTATGAATTTGTGGGAGTGGGATGGGAATGGTTGTCATGTGAGGTCATTTTAATCTGTAAGGCACCTTGAAATCCATTTATTGTATGAAAAGCAAACACATTCTCACACCCAAGGCGTCAAAATATGATGCGTGTGACCAAGCCTCGGTTCGGGACGCCCCATCACGTCAGGAGATGACGATCAGGGACAAACAGCTGACGCAGCGTCCCAGAGCGTCGGTATCCAATGCCGGTGGTGGGACGGACATTAGAACTACTTGTGAACTACTTAACCTTCCCCTCACCCCAATCCTAACCTTAAGGTCACAGTTTATGGACCTTAAGGTTAGGATTGGGGTGAGGGGAAGGTTAAATAGTCGAATAATGTCCGTGTGACCGCGTGCGTTAAACAGTGACGCCGGCGGAGCCATGTGACCCAGCGTGTCCCTGATCGTCGTCTCCTGATGCACTGGGGCGTCCCGAATTGTCATACATTGAGGCTTGGTCACACGCGTCATATTTTGATGCCTTGGGTGTGATAATGTGTTGGAAAAGCACTTTATGGACAAAGTTTGATTTGATTTGATTCTTCAAGGTGTGATTCAGACAAAAGAAGGTAGTTTTAATGTCACAATCTAAATCAATCAGTTTGGCTCTGGGATAACCAGCAAAAGATATGTTGACGTCACTTTTGCACATTTAGGTTGTCAGCTATTGACAATGTAAATAACCTCTATCACAAGTTCACCCTGATTAAAGGCTACATTTTCTCTGCCTGAGCTTGCCCTCGAAGAGGGAACCTCTTGCATAAGTGCTTACTATCCATTTAGTCCGTTTTTAATGCCAGCCAACTGGCAAAGAGTGAACCAGGTGCAAATACAGTGCCCTGTGGTACTCCTGTGTTGCTGACCACATTCAGTAACACAACCCCTCAGCGGTAACAGAGTCTACCTCAGGGAATCACAATTTACTCATGTTTCCTCAGGTTGGATGATGCATCATGGATGAATGAAAGATATGAGAAAGGTGGAGGAAAAAAGATTTTAACAGGCCATGAAAGGTTGTTAGATGTTTAAGTGGGCTAACATCATTGTGAAGGATGTTACAACAAGTTATGTGTAGCTATTGAGGGCAGACTGATGAAAAATGTATTTATTCTTGTGCTTTGTTTTTGTTAGTTTTTATTATATTGTGTTTGTGTCTGTTTTTGCTCAGGGGACAGCAGGCAGCGAGGCATTTGCCACGGAGGAAATGTCCAACCTAGTCATCTACATCCAACCTGTCAAGTTTTACTCCTTTGAGACTTCAAAAAGTATGTAACAACTGTACGTTTGGATACACGTGCATGAGGAACTGCATTACGGTTCATTTTGCAACACATCAAAGCGTTAGGTTTACCTTGTTTTTACTGACGTTTCGACTACCACTGTAGCCTTCTACAAAATTGAGCCGATGTTGGTGGCGTCATTTTCTTCTCCGTTTATCAACACAATCAATCAATCAATACTTTATTAATCCCAGAGGGAAATTAGAGTTTCAATACACATAATTCAGAGATCAGAGACACATGGGCAAGACACATGACAAGAATTGGTGACTGTGGTCATTCGCTACCTTAATAGAGATCAGAGGGATTGGTTCAGGTGGAGGGATCCTGTTTCCCCCAGCGAGAGCAGCCGTCTACGGCGCTCATCTACTGTACAGTCACAGGTGGGAGGGAGATCTTTGGAGAAGCAAAGAGTACAAAGAGTCTGCATTTCTTCGTGGGGGTTTTATTTGCTTGCCGCTCAAGGCTACCAGGGCGTCAGATTCAGATAACACTTTTGCTGTGTTGAAAAGGAGCCTTAATGCAGTTGGATAAAATACACAGTATGGACGTACAAGAGACATGCATGAATTCTATTTGTGATGTTTACTTGAATTTTGGCTGGCTCCATCTTAACATCCGGTGAAAGAAAGCTGACAATTGCAGCTAGTTCGATGCCCTTGATGAACATTCCGATGTTTGCATGCAGAGATCACTCGCAGCTTCCAGATGTCGTCCTTCGTAGAGACCAAAGCTTTGGAGCAACTCACCAAGTCTCCTGTGGAGTTTGTGGAGTATCCTTCCCAAATCAGTGCTTTCTTCGAAAGAATCTATTAAAATGTCAGCATTTTTAAAGCCTCATATCTCCCTTCATGGTAAAGATGAACACTACAGTGTTTCTTTGCTTCTGCAGTTCACTTTGTTTAATACTGGTAACACATGCAGCTCTTTGCTAATTAAAGTCAGCAAATGTTGAGCAGAATCTGTTATTTTTAGTTCTTTAACTCTGTTCAGATACAACAAGCTACAGCTGAGCAGAATCTACCCTAAAGGTACTCGAGTGGACTCGTCTAACTACAACCCTCAGCTCTTCTGGAACGCTGGCTGTCAGCTGGTAGCTCTCAACTTTCAGACTATCGGTGAGGAAGGAAAACATCTTTAAATAGTCCAAAAGTTCAGCTGAAGTTTATAAGCTGATTCGTACGTTGGATTTTAAGGGTTTGTCGTTTCACGTTCCCAGATTTGTCGATGCAGCTGAACCTGGGTATGTATGAGTACAACGGGAAATGTGGCTATAGACTGAAACCAGAGTTTATGAGACGGCCAGATAAACACTTCGACCCCTTTACGGAGAGCACAGTGGATGGGATAGTGGCCAACACACTGTCAGTTAAGGTGTGCATGTCTGATCGAGCTGCAGGAGTTTATTTTCCCTGAACAAAAATAAAGATTGTATCTTGATTATTCGTTGGTTTATTTAATTTCTTTCATATTTTTCCGTCTAACTTTCTTTCTTTACTACAGATCATCTCTGGTCAGTTTTTGACTGATAAGAAAGTGGGTACGTATGCAGAGATCGACATGTTTGGTCTACCAGTGGACACCAAGAGGAAAGCATTCAAGACCAAGACCTCCCAAGGCAACGCCATCAACCCCGTCTGGGAAGAGGAGGCCATTGTTTTTAAGAAGGTGAAAACTTTAAGGACACATGAAGACATTTCCATTAATATGCATATATTCTAGTCATAAAAACATACTTGGATCTTTGTTTTTTAAAATAAGTGATTCTACAGAGATCATGTTTAAAATAAATCACAGTGATGCTCAGAAACATAAAAAGTATACATAAATAAATAAACCTTCGAAAAAGGTGTAATTGAATTTTTGGGGGGGATTTGTCCGGATTAGTATATATGTTTTACCTTACACTAAAACTATGCATGGCCATTCCATTAAAAATATTTTTTTTCTTTAAAACAGTTTATTTTCATAATTTTTGTCTACATTTTGGTTCAACAAATGAATATTTAGTATTTTTAAGACATTAAAGATCCATTCGAATTTATTTTCTGACAAATGTTAGCCACATTTTAAAGGCTTAATTTTAAGTCGTAAATTTTAAATCAGATAAAATAATGATTCTCTAGAAAGTAGCATTTGTTTTAAAGAGGTCCTTCACTAAGAAACCATTTTTTTACTTATTATTTTAGAAAATAATAGGTCACTCTGAGTTTTTCATGCAGGCTGAACATGAAAATAGTCTCCTCAGTGGTGGCTCCCGAACTTTTTTTCTGCAGGTGCTATGAAGGAGCGAGTCTTTTTACTGAGGGCGCTATGAAGGAAGTGGTCATGCGTACCTATTGTTCTCTAAAACACCTTCAACACTAGCAGATACACATGCGTGTACAAAACCTCAACAACACCTGAAACAATCATTAATGTACATCATAAACATATGAACAATCGCTGACTTTTCCATGAAATCATAAACACATACAGCCACACAGAAAACCATCTATAGTGTTGCAAGGGTAGCTAATGTTAGTGTTAGCATTTCCAGTGGCAAAACCCTGGCCTGCTGCAGCGGTTGAGGGTTGACTCTCTTCATCCAGATCCGTAGGTTTTTGTGGGTCTGAGATCACTTCCAAAGATTAATTCGTTTCTGACTGAACCCGTGGAAATTTGGGCAACAAAAACCGATCCATTTTACCACTAGCTCTACCTTTCACTCGTTCGCAGGTGGAAGATGAGGTCAAAGGTTAACATCAATTTCCTGTTTTGGTTTAAGTTTTTACTATCTATGTGATAATTTACTGATTATTTTTGTTTTGTATGTAAAATATTTTCACATCCACACGTTAAATTAAAATCAAATTGTTAAAAAAAAAATTCTAATATTTACTTGGGGGTGCAATGACTAATCCAGGGGTAGCTATTGCACCCCCTAGCGGCCCCCTGACGCCACCACTGAGTCTCCTACACGTATCTCCTGCATTAGACTCTGATAGAAAATTGATGGTGAAGCAAATTACACAGAGGCTTTATTCTTGCCTTGTCCCCCAAAAATGCCTTATGGGTGTGGGATTGAGTTTTGAAGGTGATCTGAATTCTATCAAATACATAAATATTACATCCTTATAAATAATAGCTTTCGAAAGTTCAAAACATACAGTGGGATAAATCTATCTACATTTTCAAACACTTTGTTTTGTTTTCTTGTTTTTATCTGGCTTTTTTCCTGTTCTGTTTCACTCAGAACTTCCTGCATCTTCTCTCATAACGCGTCCCTGGCTTCCTATATTTTCACCTCATGAGTTACTTTTGAACTAAGCAGTTCAAAGGGATTTACCAACCTCAAAAATAGCAGAGTGCACACCGACTGCGCCGGTGAGGTGTGGTCACCAGAGTAAAAGACAGGTGATGCGCACTGCTCCGCAGGCACAAACAAAAGACAGAAAGCACTAGAAGATATGAGCTGAACTAAACGATTGTGTGTTAAATATGTATTTTTTGGGGTGGCGGCACTTTGACAATGTAACTGTGGACGTGCGCAGGACACAGCTGCGTGGAGCACATCAACGATCAGCGCGCTGCGTCCTTTCTGCTCAAAAGAATCCCCGGAGACTCCACATAAATAATGCAATTTAAGTAGAATCAGGATCTTTTTGTAGCTCCCCCTGGATGTGTAAGTTGAGGGTTTCCAGGGGGGCCCGTCACCTGGTGAGTCGGGCTCCCCTTAGCGCCCCTGTAATTTGAATCCTGGATCTATGTCACGCTGTCACTTAACATTAATGGACTCACCCACCTTGACTTGCAACAAGGAAGGCTGCTGCTGGTTTGGTGTTGAGGGAACAGCAGAGAAGGTCTAGACTGGTAGAAGCTAATTGTTAGCATTAGAAACTCCACCACACAGCAGAGCTCCTCCAGGCTTGTGTTAGTTGAGGAGACAAAACGTTAACGTTGCAAAGTAAACTGAGTCAGTCGTAGAGTTGTGTTGCTGTTAGCCAATTTGAGGTGAGATGTCTAAATATCAGGAAATACAACTCTAAATCCGGCCGTCTCAAGCTACTTTCTTCTACATGCTGGAACGGGCGCACCGGAGCACCCCCCCCCCCCAATACAATTTCCAGGGCATTCATTCCTACCATAGACCACTGCAAAAAAAATTTTAATGAGTGAAGGACCTCTTTCATTTAGTGAAACACCATTCTGTACCCTTTCCTAGAAACATCAACTCAGATTTAAATGGTGAAAATAAGGAATTTAAACTCTTGGTTTACTATGACAGTTAATAGAACAAATTTGTGCCAACAGTCTGGATGTTTATTCGTATACATGATGACATATGTCATTTTCCATCATTTGGTTCTTTTTGGCACACAGCATATGACACGCTTTTGCTTTTTTATCTAACAAGTTGTAGCCTTCCTCAGGGCAATGCCGATGACTGCAGAGTTAGCCAAAACTTGTTAGCCCGAATGCACCAACGATATACGTTTTTATCCTGACTCTAAAAATACACAGATCTGAGAACAACTTGTGATTAAGCGTGCATACATTCGTCTTCCAGGTTGTTCTGCCCACGCTGGCTTCTCTGAGGATAGCCGTGTTTGAGGAAGGAGGGAAGTTCATTGGCCATCGCATCATTCCCGTGTCAGCCATCCGTCCAGGTTACAATTATTCGATTTAGCATGCTGAAGAGATTCTTTAAATTTTATTTGCATGAATCAGTCAAAATCTGACACCAAAAAAGCTCATTATTGTATAGATTTATAGCTTTGATTTTTATGCTTTATTGTTTTATATGTGTACTCCTGTTTTTCTTTCTGCAGGCTATCACTATATTGGTCTAAAAAATGAGAAGAACCAGTCTCTGATGCTACCCGCCCTGTTTGTTTACGTGGAAGTGAAAGACTATGTCCCCGACACGTTTGCAGGTAAATCATAGACAATGTTAAAATCAGGAATCTGCTTCATTTGTTTTGTGGAATAAAGTATAATTTTTCCTGCTTCTTAGACGTCATTGAAGCCTTGTCCAATCCCATCCGCTACGTCAACCTGATGGAGCAGAGAGCCAATCAGCTGGCTGCTCTTACCTTAGAGGAGGGAGGCGAGGAGGAAGGAGACAAGGAGGTGTGTTTTTATATCCTTTACCACATATGTGATCTTTCAGAGCTTCATAGGTCAGAATTTTAGGTTTTAATGGACCCCAATGAAGCGATGCTAAAACTGGAACGATATGGTCTCTTTCAAGGATGCTATGCACAAGCATTATTACCAAAATGTACTTCTTCTGTTCGATTTTCTTGTGTCGGGGCTCAACAAAAAAAAAAAGTTATGCACTCAAACACGTGGCTTGATAGAATTTACCTCTTTGGTGGCAAAAGCTTTGGAGAACGCTTGACGATCACAGTAAAAGTCCTTAAAAAAAGTACTTTTAATTACTAAGAAAGTAGATCTGTAGACAGTTGCAGGATTAAAGCAAAACGGCACAGAAAAAAGATCATACATGAAGAAAGATTTGAGAATATTTAAGAACAATACTCGGGACAGAGGTAAAGCAGGGCAGGGTTGTCTTAAGTTCATCAGGAAAAGATCGTGGAGAAAGCAGTTGTCCCTCTGGGTCCTTTTTATCAGTTCTGCACGCTGATATGATTACCCACGAGAATTACTTGCTTCAGGCTGCGTCCATGGCAACTGGAGCCAGAGGAGGTGGAAAGGCAGGGCCTTAGTGGGGAGAGAGAACAGACAGAAACTGAGATCTGGACGGAATGACTCACATTAACATTTGAGAGATAAGAGCGAAGTGAACGTGAGCCAACAGGAAATGAATATCTGCTGAGCCTTGCCACAGGAAGTCATGCTCAGAGTGGGCTACAAAAGTTACGTGTACACACTGTCCTGCAGGATGCTGGTGCAGCAAGTGAGTTTGAACGAAGAAGGAAAACTTTTCAATCGTAGCAGGTGTTGTTTTTAACCCGAACTGATTTGGTATCTTTCTTATGTAAAATACCGATTTGTGTTTCTGTGGCGTCCTGCACCATGTTTCCCAGCTGCTGGTTTGGTGCAGATCTTCTTTGTATTGGACTTTACTTGATTTTAAAATACTGTTTTGGTGAATAGGTGGAGGCAGGAAGTGATGCTCCCTCAGAATCGAAAGTGGATTCGAGGATAACATTACCGGCAGAAAACGGGCTGAGCCACACACCGATCATTGCCCCAAAACCTCCTTCCCTGGCGGGCCAACAGCCTCAGTCTGCAGGTACTCTGTCACAAAGTCACAAACCTTAGATTTTAAACTGATAAAATGCTTTAAAGTAACAATGTGTATTTTTTACTGTTAATCTCTGGAAATATCCGTCGAAATGTTGTTTAAAATGAATTAAACGATGCCCAGTTATTGGAAAATATTGGCAGCTTTGTAAAAGATAACCATAATATGACACCATGTTTCCTTCTACGGGAGCCCGTGAGGACAAAATACATTTACTGATTTGTAACAAACGGTTACAAAACTCTCCATTCATAAACGTTGTTGTTTTACACATTTACCTCTTCACTCACTGCCAGTGATGAAAGGGAGTTTGATGTGCTTGTCATTTTTCTGGAGGTTAAGCGCCCAGGGATTTTTTACCCTAATGGGCATCTGTTGGTAAGGTCTTACTCAAACACTAAAATACTGCTTGCTTGCAGTGATTAAGGTATCTACTGCCCCTATCGCCAAGGAAACTACACATTGTTACTTTAAAGGGGCATTATGGAAGTTTGACCTCCAAAACATGTATAGAAATAATAAATTTCTTCTTCATACATTATCCTGCAGTGCCCTGGTCCTGTAGAATTAGCCCTGGCATTTTTACTGTGATTGCCTGTTTTTCTGTAAAATCACAGAAAAAGAGAGCTGCTCGGGTCGAGCAGGCTGCTTCATGCATGTGCACGCTCAGGCATAGCCCATAGCATTTGCTATCCATAGCTTTAGCAGCAGAGAGAGAGGCAGTGCCAACTCAGCAACTTTGTCACTGTTCCTAACGCCTAGTGATGAACCTAGCTACATTTCTGAGGAACCTTAGCTACTTTCTGTAGAACTTTCTTCTAGATATTTCCTGCAAATTAGCAACAAAATAGCCATTTTCACTCCGAACCGCGCATGAAGCAGCCTGCTCTACCCGAGCATCTCTCTTTTTCTGTGATTTTACAGAAAAACAGACAATCACAGTAAAAATACCAGGGCTCATCACACAGAACCAGGGCATTGCAGGAGAATGTATGAAGAAGACACTTATTATTTCTATACATGTTTTGGCTGTCAAACTTCCTTATAGTCCCTTTAAACGGGAAAGAATAAAATTCATGTCTTAAAACTGAACTGGTTTACCATTAGCATGAATTTTAACTGGAGAAGCAAAAATTGGCAGAGGTTTAACATAAAAGAAAAAACACAAAACAAGCAGTTAAGTTTGTAACTGATAAGATTTTTAAACTTAAAGCACCTTGATATCTAATGGTGGACAAATCTAAACACCTTTTGATTGTGCATCAGGGTCTTGATAAAGACTAAATTCTGGAGTCTTCCAGAGCATGCCCTGAGAAGGTTTTATGAGCATTCAAACCCTGGGGGGGTCAGGTCTTGGCAGGTTTGCATGGACTAGTGTTGCAACACATTCTCACACACAAGGCATCAAAATATGACGCGTGTGACCAAGCCGCAATATGTGACGATTCGGGACGCCCCAGCGCATCAGGAGACGACGATCAGAGACAAACAGCTGACGCAGCATCCCAGAGCGTCGGTATCTGACGCCGGTGTTGAGACGGACATTAGAACTACTTTTTAACTACTTAACCTTCCCCTCACCACAATCCTAACCTTAAGGTCACAGTTTATGGACCTTAAGGTTAGGATTGGGGTGAGAGGAAGGTTAAATAGTCGAATAATGTCCGTGAGGCCGCGCACGTCAAATAGTGATGCCAGCGGAGATCCAGCGTGTCCCTGATCGTCGTCTCCTGACGCGCTGGGGCGTCCCGAATTGTCACATACTGTATTGAGGCTTGGTCACACGCATCATATTTTGACGCCTTGGGTGTGAGAATGTGTTGGGACCAGACCAAGTCCTGATAATGTCCGTCTTTTCGATTGCTTAAGGAGGGAAACAAACAAGTCGCTAGGTAAAATTTACGTTCCTGGGAGAAAATGTAGGAGTTACCCAGATGTTCAAATTCCCCTTTTTGTTATCTTCTGCTAAATGTGAGAAGAAAAACTTTGTGAAAATAGTTATGTTCTCCTTCATGTAAATCCAAACAAAGTTAATGTCAGGATATAAAATGTGGATTTCCGCTACAGGCTCATTAAAACCATCAGTGAAGACTGAAGACATCATTCAGAGTGTTCTAACAGGTAGGATTAAACACCAAACATTAATGTAACACTTAATTATTTTACTTTTATTAGGCCAAAGGAGGAAAGTCATCGCATCCAGTCTATGGCTTTTCCATGCTCTTCTGTACTTTTGTCTCCAGAACTGGAGGCTCAGACAGTGGAGGAGTTAAAGCAACAGAAGGGATTCGTCCGAGAGCAGAGAAAGCAGTACAAGGAGATGAAGGAGCTAGTCAGAAAACACCACCGCAAAACCAGTGAGCTGATCAAGGAGCAAACGGCCCGTGTGTCCGAGCTGCAGAGCCAGCATCAGCGGCGCCGCTCGGCCCTGCAGAAGAGTCACAAACGTGATGGTAAGAAAAGGTGGGTAATTCTACTGCACTCCTCAGACCCCCAATTCAGTTTTAACAGGAAATCGACTCAAATCTAGATTGTGATTTTTCTTGTAGATGTAGGGTCAAGTTAAGAAACTTATTTTGAATTTACATTTCGATTTAAGAGTATTCGGCTCAACGGCTCAACGACCGAATACTTGTTGAGCCGATCTGTCGTGGTGAAGAGGGAGCTGATCGAGAAAGCCAAGCTCTCGATTTACCGGTCGATCTACGTCCCAATCCTCACCTATGGTCATGAGCTTTGGGTAATGACCGAAAGAACGAGATCACGGATACAAGCGGCCAAAATGAGTTTCCTCCGTAGGGTGGCCGGGCTCAGCCTTAGAGATAGGGTGAGGAGCTCGGACATTCGGGAGGGACTCGGAGTAGAGCCGCTGCTCCTCCGGACTGAAAGGAATCAGTTGCGGTGGTTTGGGCATCTGGTCAGGATGCCTCCTGGACGCCTCCCTGGGGAGGTGTTTCGGGCATGTCCTGCTAGCAGGAGGCCCCCGGGTCGACCCAGGACACGTTGGAGAGGTTACATCTCCAGTCTGGTCCTGGAACGCCTTGGGGTCCTGCCGGAGGAGCTGGTGGAGGTGGCTGGGGAGAGGACGGTCTGGAGCTTCGTAGTTGGGAATGCTGCCCCCGCGACCCGGGCCCAGATAAGGGGAGGAAGACGACAACGATTTAAGAGTATTTAGATAGACAAAAATGTAATTACAGGTATATTTTACATAAATGTGCGCATCAGGTTTGCTGTAGGATGCTTTTCCCGACTAACATTTTAGTAAAAATGCTTATTTGCGTGTGTGTGTGTGTGTGTGTGTGTGTGTGTGTGTGCGCGCGCACGTGTGTTTGACGCCAGTCGGTCTGACCAATCCCTGTCGACTCTGGACCAAGACCTTTGTGATCTGGAACAGGAGTGCAGCCAGAAACTGTCGGAGTTGAAGGAGCAGCAGCAGCAGCAGCTCCTCGCTCTCCGCCAGGAGCAATACTACAGCGAAAAATACCTGAAACGAGAACATTTAAAGCAGGTACTCACACACAAATACATGATTTTGAAGTCGAGAATTAACCGAAGGAGCTAAAAACCACCTCATAATTAAAACACCACACTATATTAGTTAGCATGGTGAATTGTTGTACAATTAAGTAGTTTAACCCTCTGGAGGCAGGCGTTGCAGATTTGCAACAGTTACAACCTACCTACCTGGTTACTCCACATACGTATTTCATGAGCATTTTTTAAACTCAGACGTACCCCTGAAGGGCTTAGTTGTTCGTCCTTTTATCAAAACTTATTTTGAGCCTGAGAGGGTTAAACAGTAAAATGTTGATTTCACAACACATTCTCACTCCCAACGCGTCGGAAATGAACGCACGTTCGGTAACCCTCTGCGTCAGACACCGAAGCCAAATGTGCCCTTTTTCATCGCAAGGGGATTTTTCTGACTACAAATTCCAATGTGGCGTCAGAGTGACATGATGGGATGTCCGCCGGCGCCGTACTGAACACACGCATTTCACCGCATCTGAACTTTAACCCTCTTGCTATTTCTAACCTTCCCTCACCCCCATGCTAACCCTAACTGTCTTGCTAGTTGGAACCTCCCCCTCGCCTGGGCCCCCAACCAACACGTTCTCACTCCGACCTGTTTCCCAAGAGAGAGCCACAGCCTTAGTGCATGTGCTCGATCGCTGTTGCACGTAGGTGGGAGGGAGACTGACGCCGGGGACACACCGGCCGCCGAAGCGCCGTGAAATTGGGGCCGCCTTCATTCAGCGCCCTTGTTATCCTATTCTATAGACCACATGGGCCGCCGAAGAGCTGCGCGCCGACGCTCCAGCCCGCGCCATGCAGCGATCGTTTCGGCGTCCGCTCTATTTTTTTCGCGAGCCGGGGGTGAACCGCGTCAATTCTGGCAGGAAGTCAAACCTAGACATAAGAGGCAGGCCGGTAAATTTAACAAAATAAAGCATTTCAAAATACAATTCTGCGATAGTCAAATGTGTTCGTAAACAGACACTGCATAAAAACCACACACACACACACACAAACACACACACACAGCGAACTTGTGTGTGTGTTTGACCACATGAAGGGGGTGTGGTTTTGGGTGTCTTTCAACAGGAGCAAACAGGACAGAGAGGCAGAAAATCGTAGGCCAGCCATTAACACCTGGTTCACACCATAGGTTCACACACACGTACAAACACACACACGTACAAACACACACACATACAAACACACACACAAACAGCAAGGGGGAGGGGTGTAGAGGAAAATAGCAGAGAAAAGGCAGAGAGGAAATGGAGGACACCAAGTGTTTAAAAGAAAAGCTACGAGGCGCGCCTCGACCGGAGCGGAGAAACAAGCGTCTGGTCTGAACTAAGGAGCAGCGGCCGAATTTCGTGAGCGCTTCGCCTCCCGACGCTTCGTTGACCAGTGTGTCCCCGGCGTGAGGGTGTGAAGAGCACATTTACTTCATCAGTTGGTGACCTCGCCAGGCAAGACCACCAATCCAAAGGCAGGGGATAGGGCGGGTTTTGACAGCATCTGTCTGCGTTCCTTATGGAGGATATTTCTTCTCGCAGCTCAAGGCTGCCAGGGCACCAAATTCAGTTAGAAAGAATTGCTTTGGGCCAAACAGAGATCATTTCCTCTCTGCCTTTCAGTTCATTAACCCTCTCAGGCTCAAAATAAGTTTTGATAAAAGGATGAACAACTAAGTCCTTCAGGTGTACGTCCGAGTTAAAAAATGCTCATGAAATACGTATGTGGAGTAACCAGGTAGGTAGGTTTTAACTGTTGCAAATCTGCAATGCCTGTCTCCAGAGGGTTAATTGATCATTCAGTCTCTCAGTAAATCCAATAATTGGGTTTAAACTTGTCGTACGTGCAGCGACTTTCTCCAAGATCTCATCCATTTTGCACACTAAGACCAGAATCGAAGCTAGGACCTCTAGCTTGTGATTCACCTGGAGCAGCGTCCCAGTGTGAACATTCTCCACATGCCTGAAACTTTCCGTGGGTACGGGTGGCACTCCAATCGCCCCAGACTTCCCAATTTTCCAAAATACCAGAAATCCTCCCACTCCATCTTGTCCATCTGGACAGGTAGGAGGCCCTCGCTCCATTCTCGTTGTAGAAAAAATCTTGTCAATCGCATTGAATGACCAGTTGACCAAATCCAAAATTTAATAAAAATGGAGTTTTCAGGAGGAATGCAGAGAAGCTCTCTGCAGGCAGACAGCCTTGGGAAAAGATAAGACGGGAGAAAAGAGAAGCGCCTATACTCTCCAGGTGGCAGAAGAATAAATAAATGAGCAGATAAATGAACGTTTTAGCCCTCATTCAATTGTTCTAGAACCACATAGTAACGATTATATGAAACTATTATGAGTCATTTGTGTACATGCAGCTCATGCATTTACAATACCAGTTTCAGTGTTTACATACAATACACACTAGAACGTTGTCGTCGTCTTCCTCCGCTTATCCGGGTCCGGGTCGCGGGGGCAGCATACCAACTAGGGAGCTCCAGACATCCTCTCCCCGGCCACCTCCACCAGCTCCTCCGGCAGGACCCCAAGGCGTTCCCGGACCAGATTGGAGATGTAACCTCTCCAACGTGTCCTGGGTCGACCCGGGGGCCTCCTGCTGGCAGGACATGCCCGAAACACCTCCCCAGGGAGGCATCCAGGAGGCATCCTGACCAGATGCCCAAACCACCTCAACTGACTGCTTTCCATCCGGAGGAGCAGTGGTTCTACTCAAAGTCCCTCCCGAATGTCCGAGCTCCTCACCCTATCTCTAAGGCTGAGCCCGGCCACCCTATGGAGGAAAATCATTTCGGCCGCTTGTATCCGCGATCTCGTTCTTTCGGTCATTACCCAAAGCTCATGACCATATGAGGATTGGGATGTAGATCGACCGGTAAATCGAGAGCCTGGCTTTCTGGCTCAGCTTCCTCTTCACCACGACAGATCGGCTCAGCATTCGCATCACTGCAGACGCCGAACCAATCCGCCTGTCGATCTCCCGATCCCTCCTACCCTCACTCGTGAACAAGACCCTGAGATACTTAAACTCCTCCACTTGAGGTAGGACCTCTCTCCCGACCCGGAATTGGCAAGCCACCCTTTTCCGGTCGAGAAACGTTTGAGTACACTAGAACATGCAGCTATTTGTCTTGAAGTAAACAGATGCCACACACACACACACACACACACACACACACACACACACACATGCACTGCAGCTGTTGTTTAGGATGGAGAGTGCTGTGCTGACTGTCACCTGGAATCCTGAAGCTTTCATAAATGCAGCACAACCAAATGAACATGTGCTGCAAAGACCTCCAGCCTATCCCCTAAAGAATATCACAGACGGCATTCTGCTGCCTCGTGTGTTCATGTTCTAATAACTGATGTGGAAAAAACACGAGTGTGTTCTGCTTCAGTGAACTCAGCTGAGGTATCAGATAGGGATGAGCCGGTTACTCGTTTCAGACAAGTATCCGGTACGGATAAAGCATTTTTGACGAGTACGAGCATGGAACGAGTAAAACTCGTAAATATCTGTAATCGTGCTGAAGGAAAATCCTCATTGGGTAACTGACTGACTTCACACTCTGTGAATGGCCTGCCAAATAGAGCGCCCGCCCCTCCCTACACACAAAACTCTGCGGCCGGGAGCTCACAGCTCAGTCCGCGTCCGGTCCACCCACGCACACACACAGACAGTAACGGATCTCTCTGTGCTTGCTTCACTGTTCACGTTTCTTCAGTACTCCCTATGTTTTCTTCAGTTTCCTTCTTTTTAAAGTTACTTTAAAGTTATTTAAAGTTACTTTTTTCGTAACGTACGTGGTGCATTTGACAAGACAGAGCTGAAAACGGCTCGTGCTGCGTCAGTCACTGCCTCCGCTCCGGTCGGGTTTTTTTTTCTCTCTCTCTCTCTCTTTCTCTCTCTCTCTCTCTCTCTCTCTCTCTCTCTCTCTCTCTCTCTCTCTCTCTCTCTCTCTCTCTCTCTCTTCTTCAGGATCCACTCCCTCTTTCTCTCTTGCTTTACATTTTTAATCACAATTGTCTATTTTTTGCTCATTTTAAATATGGTTTAATAATTTTCTAAATTCTTGTTTCTATTTTACATGTTTTGTTTTTGTGAAGTGCCCCGTGATTTTTATCTTGAGAGGCGCTATAGAAAAGATATTTTATTCTCTCTCTCTCTTAATTCATGCACCTAAATATTAATGATCTGATTTTATTGAAAAACTTGTTCTGTAATAGTTCCTTTACTATTGTGGTCAAAAACATTTAATCTCAACTTGGAGGCTGCTCTGTAAATAGTTTTCAAATAAACAATACACATAGCAACTTCTGATCAGACGTAAAATAACGTATTGATGTAAACCACACCCACTTCTGGGTCAGGCCACGCCCACTCCGAGTACAGATACAGATAATTTAGATGGTTCAACAGATACAGATAGTGGTGTACTCGCTCATCCCTAGTATCAGAGAGGTTTATCCAACAAGTACAGCTGCGGATGTTCTGTTGTCATGGTCTGAATGTTAAATTATAACCAGAAATGAAACCATGCAGCTTAAGTTTAGTGAATTCTAATCAAACGTTATCTTTTCTGATTGTCGTATCATTCCTCAGCTGGTTGAGAAGTTAACAACTATAGCAGAGGAGTGTCAGAGTGCCCAGCTCAAAAAAATCAGAGACATCTGTGAAAAGTAAGTTTTTATTTTTAATTCTTTCATGCATATTTAGAGAAATCCTAAAATCACTTGAACCCCTTCCTCGTCTCATCACTCAGAGAAAAAAAGGACCTGAAGAAGAAGATGGACAAGAAGAGACAAGAGAAGATCAATGACGCCAAATCCAAAGACAAGAATTTGACAGAGGAGTGAGTGTTTTGAACAGTGCGTGGAAGCGGCCACCAGATGTCGCTATAGAGTAAAGCTGTTGCTCAACTGTGCTTGGTCCCTCTGCAGGGAAAAGTTAGAGATCAACAAATCCTTTGTCAATGAGGTGGTGCAGTACATCAAACGGGTAAGTAGTGATAGAGTCAGTTCAGAGTAAAACTTGTATTCCTTTCTCCAGTTTTTGTGCAAACACACTGACCTGTTGCTGTGTGTTCATGTGTAGCTGGAGGATGCACAGAGTAAAAGGCAGGAGAGGCTAACAGAGAAGCACAAGGACATCCAGCAGCAGATCCTGGATGAACGGCCAAAGGTGAGGCTGGACTTTCACCTTGTTTATGTAAAGGGCTGCATTCCAATTATAAAGGCATCCACTGTTATTTGGTTGTCAGGAACACTAAAGAAGGCAACGTTACCCGTGACCTTTGTTCTTCCTGTCATGATGAATGAAGATATTTTGAAATATATATCATCACTCAGATCTAAACACACATTTTACTAATGAAGAGAAACATGACCACATGCGATTGTCTGTTGCTGAACTAAAACTAGTTCTGGTTTCATCCACTAGGGGGCAGTCTGAGTCATGTTTTTTGAGATGCTACAGACAGTAGCTTCTCATTTGTAATCATTTCTGACAGTTTTCTGACTCTTTGCTTGGCTACTACCAGATTCTGTCAGAACACCTACTGTGCTGTTACGCTGTGCTCAGTATGAGCTGCATCAATATGCTGAAGAGTTGTTGGAAGCTGGTTTATTGCTTAATGGATTCATCAGACCTAGGCCTTTAACGATGGGTCCTTGGATTCATCCTCTGCTGCCTGCATGTGTGTTTGGGTTTATGGTCTGCTTCATGCTTTGGTGCATTTCACAAGACTTCCTGCACATTCCCAATCATGTAATTCACTGTTGTTGTCATTGTAGGCTGATTGCGCTGCTGTGGAGCAGGGTAAGAACATTTTTGCATCTCATTATTTAACAGCATCAGTTTGACACACCACTAACCTGCAAGCTTACACACTTGGGACTACTGAGTGGTGGTAGATAACATCTGCTTTTCCTGTTTGAAGCCTTCCAAACGTCGCTCTAATGCAGTATGCCCCTTTATTGTTGCAGATCATGACTTAGTGCAGCATTTGAAGAGTAAATTGTTCATCATAAGGGACGGCAGATTGGCCTGCATATTGTGAGATCGCACCCCAGCAGTGTGCTTGGAGTCAGTTAAGGATTTATTTTGGCAAGGTCCTCAATAACAGCTACTGCTTTGGCACATGAGTAACTTTATATAAGCCATAATGACCTCCTTAGATCCGCGTTTCAGCACCTATTTTGTTTCCATGCATGTTATACCTAGTTAGGAAGCTGGGTTGTTTTTTTAATATCAGAATTGATGATATAAATGCCTCAAAGTAATTCTAATAAGCTCAGAAAAAGGTAGTTGAGTTTCTTTTTGACTTTTGAGGATGTTTTTATTTCTCATTTGAGAAGCCTTTGAGAGATTTGAGAGTGCACCTCAGAGGAGAAGTGAAACGTGTCCAGCTGCCACCTTTTTATCTCACTCGGATAATCAGGCCCTGGATGATTAAGAAACTTCACCTTCAATGATACAAAACAGCGATGGAATGTAACAAAGTACAAGTACTTTCTTAATGTACTTAGATACATTTTTCTGTACTTTACTTAAGTAGTTTTTTGTAGTTCTACTTTTTACATTTACTCATTTGCACTCTCTAAAGTTTCATAAATAAAAGTACTTTAATTTGTCCCACCCCCACCACACCCTTGGTCCAATGGAGACTAGCACACTCCCTTGTCCATGCAGAGGTCCGACAGCAGACGTCTACACATACAACACATATTTAAATGTTAGTTTATTACTTTTAAGTACATAAATTCATACTTTAAGACTTTACTCAAGTAAAATATTTCTTAGATACTTCCACTTTTACTTAGGTATTTTTGAACTCTTTATCTGCACTTTACTTAAATAAAAAATATCAAGTACTACTTCCACAACTGGATAAAACTAGTGTGTTTTATTTTACCTAGTGGTGAGACTTAATGAAAAAATATGTAATTAATCTGACGCTTTAATGATTTAACATTGAACAATTACATTTTAATTGTTCAAGATGAATTGTTTTTTTATTAAAAAATAATGTTAGTGGAACACCGATGACATAGCCACACTTTAATGAGTATATATCTGTAGCCACAAGGTCTATTTGATTACTCTGGTCTCATTATAAAAGTTACTGCTGTGAGATTTCTTGGGATGTGTAAATATTAATAAATGTGTTATTGATAAAGTGTAAATAGACATGAAACATTATAAATGTTGTGTACGGAACTGAATACTAGGTGGCAGCAGAGCACTGCTAATATATATATATATAGAGGTGTAGTGTAGAGTTCAGGGGAAGTTCTGCTGAAGGTTCCAAGATGAATGATGCGTGAATGCCTGTCCCTCCTGCTGTAAGGATGTTCATACGAATAAAGTTACTGCCTACCTACTTTCTACCAACTACAAAACATAACAGTAAAAAAGTTTATATATTTTTTCCTTTTCTTTATGAACAGCAATTTCTCATTATTGATAGTTTTATTAGTTGTGTTTGGAGCACATAAAAAAGGCTTATGAGATCTTGTAGGCACCGCAGTCTCTTTAGAGGTGCAGCATCCATCCATCCATCCATCCATCCATTTTCAGCCACTTATCCGGGGTTGGGTTGCAGGGGTAGTAGCCTAAGCAGGGAGGCCCAGACTTCCCATCTCCCCAGCTACTTGGGTCAGCTCCTCCGGGGGAATCCCAAGGCGTTCCTTGGCCAGCAGAGAGACACAATCCCTCCAGCGTGTCCTGGGTCTTCCTTTAGGTCTCCTCCTGGTTGGACGTGCCCGGAAAACCTCGCCAGGGAGGCCTCCAGGAGGCATCGTAACATATGCCGGAGCCACCTCAACTGGCTCCTCTCAACATGGAGGAACAGCAGATATACTCCTAGCCCCACCCGGATGACCAAGCTTCTCACCCTATCTCTAAGGAAGAGCCCAGCCACCCTTCAGAGAAAACTAATTTCAGCCACTTGTATCTGCGATTTCGTTCTTTCGGTCACTACCCAAAGCTCGTGACCATAGGTGAGGGTAGGAACGTAGAACAACCGGTAAATCAAAAGCTTTGCTTTCTGGCTCAGCTCTCTTCTCCACGACAGATCGGTGCCATGCCTGCGGTACTGTAGACGCAGCACCAATCCATTTTTCCCTCACTCATGCAGAAGACCACGAGATACTTGAACTACTCAACTTCAGGCAGGGCCTCATACCTGACCTGGAGAATACCTTCCACTTTTTTCCCATTCAGGACCATGGTCTCGGATTTAGAGGAGCTGATTCGCATCTCAGCCACTTCATACTCACCTGCAAACCACTCCAGCAAAAGCTGGAGATCTCTCTTTGATGAAGCCAAAAGGGCCCCATCATCTGCAAATAAGCAGATACCCGATCCTTAGGCCACCAAAACTGATCCCCTCAACACCTTGACTGCCCCTAGAAATCCTGTCCATAAAAGTTATGAACAGAATCTGCGACACAGGGCACCCTTGGCAGGGTCCAACTCTCCCCGGAAACGAGCCCAACTTACTGCAACGCGGATCAAGCTCTGACACCGGTCATACAGGGTTAGAGGTGCAGCTTGATGATTTTTAGAGAATAAATTGTGTTGCTAAACTTTTTCGGCCCCCAATTGAGGGACACTTGGGCTCAATTTCCACCCCTAATTTTAACATGACCAGGGTTCTGTGGCCCACACCTCCAGAGCTACATGTGGCCCTTCAGCCCCGCTGAAGTAGCTCCTCTTAGCTTTGACCCAAAACAGCTTCATATATAAATATCTAGGATATTATATATTCGATAGAAGTTCATATGCCAACGAGCTTGGTCTATATTTAATCCAAAGATCAATGTTTAATTTAAGATAATGAAATTCAATAGCAAAATATTATTTATTGAATCAGAAGTTCAAAGGAATCTTTGCTTATTCAATAACCAAAAATATACACCATTCTGTGTTTCATTTCAAAGAAGAGTCAGTTTTAAAAAGTTAAGAATTTATTACTAACACTTTTAAAAATGACAATTTGAAGTGACAATTTAGAAAGGATCATTTTTACAGACAATTTGATATTAAAACTTGTTTTAAAAAGCAAACTTGTGACTGAATGGAAACTAAAATGAAATGCAAGGTTTTGGATGCGTGAATGAATCTCAGAAGGTTTCTTTCAGAGAGAGAAGTGCGTTCTGGGTGAAAAGTTGGTTTTGCAGCAAACTGAGTCATTTCTTAGAGAGAACAGCATACAGACGCCATCTGTCGAAAATGTCTACCTCACCCAGTATAGGAGACCCTCTTCTGGATCCGAGATGTCAGGTGGAGATGATGTCCTCCGGGCACAAGGTTGGTAGAAGGACCTTAGTGCGACCAAATAGGTCCTGAGATGTCTCCATGGGTCACACGACTGATGAAACTAGTTGCGTCTCAAAATCAATAACTCTGAAGGAGTTTTGCGTCAGCTGGTTACAGTTGTGTTTATTCGAAGCAAGACTATCGGCGTGACAGAATGCTTAGTAGAGATTTGGGCGGCCGTCCCTCGTCCCCTGGTATGGTTCAAGAACTGGCTTTCAGCTGCGGGAGATTTGGTTTTAACAACACCCTCAGAACATGCCCTCTCAGCGTCAGAAAGCTTGTTGTCATGAAGTAAAGAACATGTGAGGTGGTTTAAACTTAACCCTGGATTCACCCTCTGCATGAGGTGGTTAAAGTGCAAGATGACCTTCTGGTTTACTGAACACACATTACTGATTATCTTGATTATTATTATTATTACACAAAGCACAATAAGTCATTTCAGTAATTAAAATACATTTATACTGAACCAAGATGTATGATGATTGTAATAAACAGTAATAAAGTCAAAGAGTTTATGAAAATTATTATTTAAAAATTATTATTGTGAAATCTTGAAGTATCCTTCATCTTGGGACAGAACAGCAGCAGATAAATATGTTGTTCAGCAGACATTCTGGCTCCTGGCGGGTTAATCTGTGGGGCAAAGTTACAGTTTGACCCAGCTTGACCCAGCTGGGAAAATGTGACCTTTGTCACAAATTAGAGGCCATTCATGACGCTACAAAAGTCTACGAAAAAAGGAAAACATTTTCAGATTTTCCACGTTTCCTCTGTGTTTTAGCATTAACTTGAGCTGCACAGTGCCATGCTCTTTGTTCACTAACAAAGAGAAAAACCTGAAAAACATCCATAGTCAAAGTGATTTTCTTTCAGTTTTTTTAAAATACTTTTATTCTTTGCATGAACTAATCCAAGCCCAGGGCAGCCATGTTTCTGTGATGCAATAAACACAAAGGTCATTGATCATTTAGCAGATGTCTTCTCCATACTGCATATTCCTCTTTACTCTCTGTGACTTTGATGTTGTAAGGAGTTTGATCCAAACCACATCACAACCGCCTGCCAGCCAGAAGCATCTCTGCACTTTGATGTCTGAGCTGAGTGAACATTTAGCATGCCAACCTGTCAGGTATGTTGTGATTATTTTTAGTCAGAAATTTTGCAGTGGAGATGCCTCCCATCACCTTCCACAATCAAAGAGAGAGAGAGAGAGCTCTTTAGAAATCACCGGAAGAATGTAGGAGGTGGGGCTCAGACAGTACGGCTCATGTATTTTAAAGAGTAACTAAACCGCAAAATAACTTTTTTTTGCTAATTAACTGTATAATTGGGTCTTTACAAATGCAATCTTTCTTCTTCTGTGCATTTTTTGACATGTTTACTTGATAAAATCTAAAATCTAGGTCTAAAAACATCTTAGTGCTGCCCTCTGTTGCAGAACAGCAGCTACTGCATTTTAAACTTGTGATTGACTGGGGCTTGTACAATTTCACATCATTGGTACAGTCTCCTCCCACTCCCCCTCCCTCTCAGAATGAAAATTCCCCACACTTCCACTCTGTGTGTGTTTCTCAATGCCAAGGAACCTCGCCTTGATATCTTGGCCCCGCCCCAGTTGCCTAGGAGATTCGTCATCAGAAGCTGCCAAGACGTGTTCCAATGTTCATGTTCTACCGAGGTGTTTTCTGTTTGTTAGCCGTTTAGCTAGCTGAGCAAGGATACACAAGAGGTGTGTTGTAGCCTAGCCTTGGTCAAAAATTACCCAGAAAACACCGCGGTATTCTCTAAAGCAGTGGTTCCCAAACTTATTTAGCCGCGCACCCCCTTCTATGTCCTGACCATGTTGACGCACCCCCCAGCCCCACATCAGGGCATGGCTATATATATATATATATATATATATATATATATATATATATATATATATATATATATATATATATATATATATACCCCTGGTTAGCGTGACGTCTGATATATATATATATATATATATATATATATATATATATATATATATATATATATATATATATATATATATATATATATATCAGACGTCACGCTAAACCAGGGGTCGGCAACTTGTTCCCATCAAAGAGCCATTATTACCCGTTTCCCACAGTAAAGAAAATACCACAGCAGCCGCGGCGTTGTGGGCGGGGCCTACCCTCAGACAGCAGAGCGCTGCTCACAACAGGTGACAGCAGCCGGTACCGGTCGCTCGTGTACGTCAAAGTTATCTTTCATAAGAAGAAAATCAATAAAACGATTTATATAAAATGGATCCAGAAGTTGTAGCCCGTCTCTGCCTACAATATTTTGATATTTTTCACCCTGTTGGTGGTTTTACTGAGCAGGTGCCACTTTTGTCATACGTTTCTTTTTAAAACATGTTTAGACTGTTCAGAATACAAATCCAGGCTCTGTCATGTTTGATTGCTGTAATTAAACTTTGTAGGTGGGGAAGGTCAGAAAAGGATCCGATCATTTTGTTTTTCCCACATTTACAGCGACGGAGATAACGGTGCAGTGCGCCTGGCTCTGGTGTTAATCAAGTTACATTTGTAACAATTTTCACCAGAAAACAGAACAGTTAAAAGCGGGGCTTGTGTTGACCGGACAGTTCCCGTATTTGACCGTTTATTTTGACGGAGAAAGAATAGAAATAATTACCCCGACGCATACAGACGAACTGACACTTTATTCGTTTCGCAAATCGCAGATGTAGCTAAATCACTCAAGAAAAGATTTTCTTCTGAACATCTGAGCTGGACACTGCTCAGTCAGTGCGTACATAAGGTGCACAGCGAGCTGAAGATGTGGAGAGGGGCTTGGAGCACGTTGCAGAACCAGAGCGCATGCGGGAAGATTCCTTCCACTGAAGCAAGAGTTTTCCAAACCCGGTCTCTCAGGTCACTTAGAAAATGTTCCCTGATGATGAAACTTTGGCTGAATTGTGCTTGTTCCTGTCTCCAATGTGGCGTCTGAGGAGAGTCCCGGAATCTCACATCCTCTTCAGCTCAGAAAGCGCCGATATGATTACGCACAAGCGTGACGCGTCAACCCGGTCTCACAGTAAGACCGGGTTGGACCTGTTCAGGTTTACGCAGACAATCTTTACATTTAGAATTAGCTTACAGATGTATAATATAAAGCATTTTATTTAAATATACATTCATTATTTTACAAGCACAGAGAGCCGCATCAGATGGATGGAAGAGCCGCATGTGTCTCTAGAGCCGCGGATTGCCGACCCCTGAGCTAGGGCATGTGCGGAGGACACACACACACACACACACACACACACACACACACACACACACACACACACACACACACACACACACACACACACACACACAAGCAAAATATACTTGTTTTCAATTATGTTTATTGGGCCCACTTACATTTTCTTAGGCCCACCCACAAATGAGTTTCAGGCTACGCTAATGGTGACTTTTGACAGACTTCTCTGAGCTCCGCAGCCATTACACTTTTCACCTCACGCACCCCCTAGCGGCACCACACTTTGGGAATCCCTGCTCTAAAGGATGGCGGATCAGAAGCCGGCAGCTACTTCGGGGGCGAATTTCAAGTTTAGATGTAAGTAAACAAATTTTAAATGTTTTTTTTAGATCCAAATAAGTTATCTATTTAATTTTAAAAAGTAAAAGCCTCGTTATATGTTTATGTTGAAACTTATACGTATAAAATATAACGTTATCTCCCGTGTCACGTGACGTCACGTGACCGCCGTGGAAGCCGCGGTCACGTGATGCAAGTCTGTTCCATTTAACCGTTTTCTTCGACCAAAGAAGGACAGTGTCCTCGTAAGCAAGGAGCCTGGCCTCGCAAGACATCGCCTCACAAGGCCAGGCGCCTTGATATTGAGAAACACCCTGTACCTCCTGGCAACGCCCACTTTCATGGCATTTTTCTAATCTTGACTAGGGGTGGAGTTACATTTTCTGATGGTGTGCAGTCCCTCTTTAAATCTTCTGTAAAACTCTGCCTGTTGAGCTGAAAACAAGTAGAAAAGCTTTTGTTGTAGATCGGTGGCTGTGTTGTCATCAGCCCTAGACTTTTAACACCATTTCTGTTTAAAATCATGAAGGTGAATTACAACGTTGCAAAACCATCCATAACATCACAGATTCATCCATCTGCAGCCGTGAGGAGTGTAATCAGAGGCATGAGATACATGAGATTTTGGCACCTCGCACCATCTGGTAGCTTATTTGGTTTTATTTGTGCCATTTCAAATGTTTTTATCATTCGTCGCATTATTTTATTTCTTATAGTGCTGTTAACTGTTCTCCTATTTTATTGTTTTTAGTAGGAATTTTAATCTCAGACTATTTATGCTTTGCTCTTAAAGAGCAAGTCACCCCCTACCAGATTCTTACTCCACTCCCACTTCCTGTTTGAAAAATGCAACAAATGCTGTTGCCTAGCAGACCGAGAGGGTGGAGTCACTAACAAACACACACACTCACGACATTGTGACATCATAATGTACCATTTAACATCATAGTGTACCTCTTAGCCAATAGCGATGGCTGATTTAAATTCAAATGCAGTGCAGAGTTTTTACCTGACGACGGTGCATCGCTGACAGTTTTAGGCAGAATATTTAAATTTTAACTAAAATGAGCTAAAATGCCGAGTTATTGAGTACATTTGACTACAGCACGATCAGACACTCATTTATATAGTTTATCAGCAAAAAAAAATGTTGATTTGGAGTGACTTGCTCTTTAAGTATTTTGCCTGTTCTTATTGTGTTTCTTGTTCAAGCATTTGGCTTTTTTATGTACAGCACTTTGGTTAGCTGCCATGCTATTTTGAAATGGTGCTTTTTAAATAAATAGGGTACGGTATACAACACTCTCACATGAAGTTCTGACCCAGTTTCCTGTTTGGGCTCCAAGCAGCCACTAATGAACATCTATAACCATCCCTTGTGGAAACTCTGAGTCCTCCACAGCCCATTATTGTGTGTGTGTGTGTGTGTGTGTGTGTGTGTGTGTGTGTGTGTGTGTGTGTGTGAGTGTGTGTGTGTGTGTGTGTGTGTGTGTGTGTGTGTGTGTGTGTGTGTGTGTGTGTGTGTGTGTGTGTGTGTGTCATATAGTAGCTGGGAAACTTAACCATTATCAACAGCTTCTGTTGTTCTGAGGTGCTGATGCTGGACAGAACCAGAGTGAAAGAGAAACGGTGCGGGTTGGTGTGTCCTCAGGCATCACTGTCCTGCTAATGAGCGAATCAGAAAACCTGCTAGGACTCAGCACGTTGATAGGAGCTGCTATCCCACATCACAGCATCTTCCTCATCAGTTCCCTTGAGCCAGGACGCATGGGTAAAATGATTATTTCACTCATTTTGAAGTATTTATGAGTAAACAATATAAATAGTTGATATTTCGCTCATCTTAGATGGCTTCCTGAACAACCTCTGTATGGAGAACTAGAGTTTACACCCAACAGCACTGATGAGCTAACAGCTAGTCTGAGAGCTAAGGTAAAAATGTATTGCTGCAGTCATAAAACAGCCCCAATTTCAAACACGTAAAGTAGTTCATGCAAACACTATTTTTATAAGTTTTACGCATCATTAAAGGGAGGCTAGGCAGTTTTGGCTTGCTTTTAGCACCCCATAGTTTTCGTTTAGCAGAACCAACAGAAAAATGTATCTCCTTGCTGTGCGTTCGTCTTTTTAAACCTTAATCTAAGGGACAGG
This sequence comes from Nothobranchius furzeri, assembly GCF_043380555.1. Classification (NCBI taxonomy): domain Eukaryota; kingdom Metazoa; phylum Chordata; class Actinopteri; order Cyprinodontiformes; family Nothobranchiidae; genus Nothobranchius; species Nothobranchius furzeri. The sequence goes on from NC_091742.1 coordinate 22,920,197, forward strand.
ATATACTTGCTGTTTAATGACACGAACAGGTTGTTGTCACAGAGTTGTGGATATTCCATCTGCAGCATTTTTGGCTGTAAAAGAGAATGAAGCAGTGTGGTGACAAAGCAGTTTGTTGCACAACATGGTGCATTGGTGTCATGTGAGTGTGCATTATACACATTCTTTCTCTTACGGATAAAAGGAGAAAATATCCCACAGTGTTTCCCTGCTGCAAAGGCCTCCAATCCACACGTAGAGCTACACACTCCTTCGTTCGTCAAGCAGGAGTCCTCTGCTGTCGTCATGGAAACTCGGATCCCCCCCCCCTCCTCTCGTGTCATCCTCTATCCTTCATGACTCTCAGCAATCTGTTAATTTGGAACAGAGTCCTCTTGATGCAATCCTAGACATGGCTCCTGAAGGTGGAGGAGAACAGAAGGAAGGGTGAACGGAGGGTGAGCAGGCAGGTTGGAGGAGATGTGGAGGTCTTGAGCTGAATACCAACTGAGCAGGCAGAAAACCGCATCCTTGAGGCTCCATCAGCAGCATCCCTCATTCACTGAGGGCTGCACAGGTGGCCACCACGTTGCCTCGTCACAGACTTTGATCTGCATCATTGCTCCCTGCTGCGCTATTGCATCAATAACACACACACACATACACACACCAAACCACTGGGAACACAGAGTACAAACCAGAGGCAGTAAAGCAAATCTGTTGTGCACGCGTGAGCGTGCGTACATGTTGCACACTTGGTAACTCTTCTGCTCCATTGTGCTAGCTGCTATTTTAGATCAGAGCTCCAGTGTTGGTTACGTATGCCCACGTGTGCTAATGACACTCTCCTGGGTCGTACTCTATCTAAGAAAGGTTCAGTCAGGCTGGAAACGGCTACGGTGTGTTTTGAGGATTAAGGCGCCAGCTCGTAGGCTTTTCATATACAGACAGGCTAAAGAAAAAGACAAAAAGTGCACATTTTAGAGTTTTTCGCAACAGGACATTATAAAAAAGATGTCTAAAATAATGCACATCTAATCTCTAGTGTAGAAAAACACACAACAGACTCCATCATTTATTAAGAACAAATTAAGCCAAAACTGTGGGTAAAAACCTAAATCTACCATATGATCCAACAGCCTGTAGAACCACATTTAGCAGCAATGATCTTTCCATGTGACTTTATGAAGATTTGACATCATTGTGGTGGAATTTTATTTTACTCCCTAGTTCAAGACAAAATGTCTTCAATGCTTAAGACTGTTTGCAGCACGTTGACTCTTCTGTTTTTCAGTCATTCTGCTGCTGTGTTTGGATCATTGTCCTGTTTTATCACCCAGTTTTGTTCAAACTTCAGCCGGTAATCAAATGGACTCAAATTTGTCTCCAGAATAGAATCATCAACTTGATTGCAGCAATTTTCCCAAATCATTAACCCTCCACCACCATGCTGAATATTGGTATGAGTCTTTTGAGCTGACACAAAGCTGTGCACTATGGGTAAGTTCAGGTGAATTAGAATAATTTGAATGTGGTTTTTAATAGTTCATTATTAATTTCGAGAGGAGCCAGTTGAAATGGCTCGGGCATCTGGTCAGGATGCCTCCTGGACGCCTCCCTGGTGAGGTTTTCACATCCAGTTGGGAAGAGGCCTAAAGGGAGACCCAGGACATGTTGGAGGGACTATGTCTCTCACCTGGCCAGGGAACGCCTTGGGATTCCCCCAGAAGAGCTGGCCCAAGTGGCTGGGGAGAGGGAAGTCTGGGTCTCTCGACTTGGGCTACTGCCCCCGCGACCCGACTCTGGATAAGCGGATGAAAATGGATGGATGGATAAAGTTAATTTATTTCATTCATTTTACTTACAGAGTGAAAATGATATCTGAGATAGACTCATTACATGAAAATACAGATATGTCTAGCCTTTGTTTGTTATAATTGTGATGAATATGGCTTACAGCTTATGAAAAACCAACTTTCAATATCTCGGACAGTTAGAATATTGTAAAAAGGTGCAATATTCTTGACTCAAAGTGTCACACTCTAATCACTTGAATTGAATTAAATAAATCTGTCAAATTCTTAAAAAGTATGTTCACAGCCAGCTGCAACAATCTGGAATCATTTTACATTTGACATCTTCATCCTCTTCTGAACCAAACCTTTTAGGGAAATCGCTTATCGTTGCACAGCAGAAGTATGCAGCAGTGTTCTTTTTTTTCAATAATTACAAGAAAAGTCTAAGAAAAACTTGTGCAAAGCAGCAGATAAGTTATCAGATAGGAGTCAGGAAAGGTCCGTGCCCCACACACACTCTTTAGAAAAAGAAAGTTCAGCTTCTTTTCTCATTAATATCTAGTTTAGTTACTAATGTTGTTTCATATTGCATTACTTTTACAGTTATGACCACTGCAGTAAAAGGAAAGATCTGAACCCAAGCGCTCTTTTCCTTAAAAAACCTGACAAGGTTGAGACCATGTCCCATCTTTTGGACATAGATTCTGTTTAATTGGACTCTGTTGTGGCACCTCTACACATCAAAAAGTGTAGATCTGAAGTTTTTATGTGACAGTGCAGCAGCTCAAAGCAAAGAATTAATTTGGCTCTTTAGAGGCCTTCTTCACTTCCCTAGGTAGCTTCTCAGAATGAGGACAGCTGGTGAAGAAGGTCATTGAGAGCTGTATTTTAAGAAAGCTATAAATGTATGTGTGTGTGTGCGTGTGTGTGTGTGTGCGTGTGTGTGTGTGTGTGCGTGTGTGTGTGTGTGTGTGTGTGTGTGTGTGTGTGTGTGTGTGTGTGTGTGTGTGTGTGTGTGTGTGTCTGTGTGCATATGGAGTTTGTTGACAGATCAGAAATTTCCAGAGATGAGGTACAGATTGAAAGGTTGTACTTTCTAAAGTCTATTCATGTCAACAGTTAGCTCTTAAGATGGACAGGTTCTCATGGTTATTGGTTTGAAAGCTCCTTCTAATCTCTAAATGCTATGTCTATTTTTAGTTCACACTAAGAGTTGTATTTCAAAAGATGAAACCAATTTCTAAACTGCTATGAACTTGTTAGGATGTCCGTTAGCAAACCTGAAACTCAGACTGAACATTTAAGGTGAGCGTGCAGGAGATTCATTCTTCTGACGTCTGTTTCATGAGACATCATGTTTGTGCAGATGTGTCTGCAAAAACAGAGCATGCCAGATAGATGTTCCTGAAGGTATTTTGGAGTCAAACTGGGGGTCTGATTTAACGTCCTCCAGGAATTTCAAGCAATGTTGAATTGCAACGTTCTTAGAGCTGTCATCTTTTTACCACACTTCAAATTTAAGAAATAACTACAAAAGATACTAGTCTTGATTTTTAGCTTCCTTTGTGCCCACATACACCTGTGTACCCATATATACCTGAGTGACCACACGCCTGAGAACCCACATATTCCTAAGTACCCAGGTCTATCCGAGTACCCACATATACCTGAGTACCCACAGTAACCTGTGTACCCGTATATAGCCTGAGTACCCACATATACCCGAGTACCCACATGCACCTGAGTACCCACAATAACCTGTGTATCCATATTTACCTGAGTGCCCACATACACCTAAGTACTCACATATACCTGAATACCCTCATGCACCTGAGTGCCCACATATAGCCGAGTACCCACATATACCTGAGTACCCACATACACCTTAGTACCCACATATACCGGAGTGCCCACAGACCCCTAGGTACTCACATATACCTGAGTACCCTCATGCACCTGAGTGCCGACATATAGCCGAGTACCCACGTATACCTGAGTACCCACATACACCTGAGTACCCACATGCAACAGAGTACCCGCATATACCTGAGTACCCACATGCAACGGAATGAAATGACTGTTTTCCACCAAAAGTCGTTTTCCCCCTCTCCTCTGATACAGAACTAGTCTGCATGAGATATGGCCTCAAGGTCTCATGCATTTGCTTCTAAACTGCTTCTTTCCAGCTCAAGAGAAGAATGAAGAAAGGACTCTCTCCTTTTAATAAATCAAATAACTCTATTTTTAATAAAGCTAATCAAACAAAGTGTTAGTCAATAATAAGATGTGACCAATCTGTGAAATCAAAATATTAATTACTTTATTATAATCCTATAGAATAGAATAAGTAATATGACTTTAAATGTTTCCACTAGGACTGATCTCACGTAGCGTCAAGAGACAACACATTACTTTTACTGATCCAATCAGAATCTGACAGATCTGACGGAGGCGTGGTTTTGGTGGTGTTTGGTAAATCTGTCGTCTTTTCATTCGACCATAAACCAAAACATCCGAAGTATAAAACTATGCCCACGTCATCTTTAACACAGTTCAAAACGTTCTATAGAAGTTGTCGGAGTGGCCAATCCGTAACTTTCCTCTTCAGCCAAAAGAACCAACGACAAGCTGGAAAAAATCTGCTGCAACGGTTCCTTTCAGAATAAATGCTGAACCATCAAGACCCAGTTTTGGGTCTCGCTAGATGCCAACAAACTGTCGTGAGTACCCACATATACCTGAGTACCCACATGCACCTGAGTGCCCACATATAGCCGAGTACCCACATACACCCGAGTACCCACATATACCTGAGTACCCACATATACCTGAGTACCCACATGCACCTGAGTGCCCACATATAGTCGAGTACCCACATACACCCGAGTACCCACATATACCTGAGTACCCACATGCACCTGAGTGCCCACATATAGCCGAGTACCCACATACACACGAGTACCCACATATACCTGAGTACCCACATATACCTGAGTACCCACATGCACCTGAGTGCCCACATATAGCCGAGTACCCACATACACCCGAGTACCCACATATACCTGAGTACCCACATATACCTGAGTACCCACATGCACCTGAGTGCCCACATATAGCCGAGTACCCACATACACCCGAGTACCCACATATACCTGAGTACCCACATATACCTGAGTACCCACATGCACCTGAGTGCCCACATATAGTTGAGTACCCACATACACCTGAGTACCCACATATACCTGAGTACCCACATGCACCTGAGTGCCCACATATAGCCGAGTACCCACATACACCCGAGTACCCACATATACCTGAGTACCCACATATACCTGAGTACCCACATGCACCTGAGTGCCCACATATAGCCGAGTACCCACATACACCCGAGTACCCACATATACCTGAGTACCCACATGCACCCGAGTGCCCACATATAGCCGAGTACCCACATACACCCGAGTACCCACATATACCTGAGTACCCACATGCACCTGAGTGCCCACATATAGTCGAGTACCCACATACACCCGAGTACCCACATATACCTGAGTACCCACATGCACCTGAGTGCCCACATATAGCCGAGTACCCACATACACCCGAGTACCCACATATACCTGAGTACCCACATATACCTGAGTACCCACATGCACCTGAGTGCCCACATATAGCAGAGTACCCACATACACCCGAGTACCCACATATACCTGAGTACCCACATATACCTGAGTACCCACATGCACTTGAGTGCCCACATATAGCCGAGTACCCACATACACCCGAGTACCCACATATACCTGAGTACCCACATATACCTGAGTACCCACATGCACCTGAGTGCCCACATATAGTCGAGTACCCACATACACCCGAATACCCACATATACCTGAGTACCCACATGCACCTGAGTGCCCACATATAGCCGAGTACCCACATACACCCGAGTACCCACATATACCTGAGTACCCACATATACCTGAGTACCCACATGCACCTGAGTGCCCACATATAGCCGAGTACCCACATACACCCGAGTACCCACATATACCTGAGTACCCACATATACCTGAGTACCCACATGCACCTGAGTGCCCACATATAGCTGAGTACCCACATACACCCGAGTACCCACATATACCTGAGTACCCACATATACCTGAGTACCCACATGCACCTGAGTGCCCACATATAGCCGAGTACCCACATACACCCGAGTACCCACATATACCTGAGTACCCACATGCACCTGAGTACCCACATGCACACGGGTACCCACGTGCACCTGATTACCCACATATACCCAAGTATCCACATGCACATGGGTACCCACATGCACCTAATTACCCACAAATACCCGAGTATCCACATGCACCTGAGAACCTACATATACCTGAGTACTCACTTGTACCTGAGTACCCACATACGCCTAAGTACCCACATACACCTGAGTTCCCACATACACTTGAGTACCCACATATACACGTGTACATGGAGGGAAAATGCTAACTCTAAACAGAAATGAAACGCAGATGGGATTTAAACCTGTGACCCTTCTGCAAGGCAACTGTGCTACCTAGCACCAATTGCACCACCATGCAGCCATTGCTCAGAGTTTTGACAGTTAAATAATTGAAATATATAATTTGGACTCAAAGACAAAGCAAACCGCTGCAGAAACCTCAGTTCATCAGTATCGTATTTCAGAAGCAGCTGTATGGAAGGCCTGCTTTACAGTGGAGTCTGAAGAACTATTTCAAAACCTTTTATGATATGGTTATGTTAGCAGAATTCATGATTCAAATGCTTATGTTTCTTGGTAGTATGTGAAGTTGTATCTGTAGAATCGCAACATAACACAAAGTCTGAGGGGTCGAAATTCAAAAGTCTAAATCCTGGTCCTGGAGGGCCACAGCCTGCACGTTTTCCATGTTTCCGTGCATCAACACACCTGATTTGAATCAGTGGGTGATTAAAAAGCTTTTGAATACATTTTGTGTAACCTTCTGATCCCGAGGCAAAGGGGGACGCATGCTTGTTAACCTTCTAGAAGTCAGCTAGGTTAGCAATCTTGTGCGAACCTTTCAAGTACACCTTCAGATTTGTGAGGTTTTCCCCTTTAAGAAACACCCCGCATGATCCTGTTCTATCACAAGACACCTGCTTTTATCGAAAGAGCAGTAAAAGTAATCCCAAAGTACACTCTGTCTCTTCCCAACTCTTGCAGACCTATTGCTCAACGTTTACCGACGAGCCATCTGCACATAGCAAAAACAAACAAAAAGCAATAACCAGAAATTATGAATAAGACATAAACATGGAAAGTAAGCAGATTTTCTCTACAGATTCAGATAGTTTTGTTAATGCTCAATACAGTTTCAGGTTATTTATTTATTTATTTATTTTCATTTATAGTTATTTCAGTTAAAGGGGCATTATGGAAGTTTGACAGCCAAAACATGTATAGAAATAATAAATGTCTTCTTCATTCATTCTCCTGCAATGCCCTGGTCCTGTAGAATGAGCCCTGGCATTTTTTTACTGTGATTGCCTGTTTTTCTGTAAAATCACAGAAAAAGAGAGATGCTCGGGTCGAGCAGGCTGCTTCATGCGCGTTCACGCTCAGGCATAGCCCGTAGCATTTGCTATCCGTAGCTTTAGCAGCAGAGAGAGGCAGTGCCACTTTGTCGCTGTTCCTAACGCCTAGTGATGAACCTAGCTACATTTATGAGGACCCTTAGCTACTTTCTGTAGAACTTTCTTCTAGATATTTCCGGCAAATTAGCAACAAAATAGCCATTTTCCCTCCTAGCCGTTCTTTGAACGTTGTTTCAGGTGTTATCAAGGATATAAATGTTACAGATACAAAGGACATCACTCGCGCTTTAGCTCACCAAGTAAGACGTCGGACTCTCGTGCAGTAGGCCCGGGTTTGATTCTGGATGAGAATATAGTTTATGTAGAGTGTATTTTTTACATTAATGGTATATTTTTTTCACAGTAAGATGCCCAAATTTTTATTTTGAGACTCGCCGAACGGCATTGAATTCACAGATAAAAAAGATGTGGGTTAAACTTTCATTTTGGAACAATTTTTCAAGCAAGGGAAGGGAATGATCTGAGCATGCAGGAGGACTGACCCATCATAAACCTTTGTCGGCTGTGCTGAAGAGAAAGGTACAGAACCAAATTATTTAATTATTAGCTGCACGTTCTCCTGTAGTCTGTCCTCCGGGCCACACACACGCACACACACACACACACACACACACACACACACACACACACACACACACACACACACACACACACACACACACACACACGGGACTGTCTCAGCTGTTATTTTCATTAAGGAGTGTGCACGTACAGCATGCGCGCCTCATGCACGAGCCTACTATTGAAGCTGCCGTTACACTTTTGGCCTGAGGGGGCAATCCGGAGCATAAAAATTAAAAACTCCGTAAAGTCCCTTTAACAAAAAAAAAAAATTTCTAGTTTTCGTAATTTCATTAGTTTTCATTAACAATAACCCTGGTTTGCACTGCTGCTTGACGATAAGAATGTCTTATTTCCTTTGTGTAGTGTGCATGTTAGCTTATTGTATAGTGTGCATGTTAGCATGTTGTTTATTATTCCCATGGTTCAAAAGAGTGTTAGTTTAACAGATGGATCTAAAATGTCCCTATAGGAATGAATGTGTGGGTGGATGGTTATTAGCTGTGAAGGACCTGTCTAAGTGTGGATCTCTCACCACACCTGGAGACAATTGGGTTTAGTTTTGAACCCTGCTTGAGCCCGATACTGCTGGAAATGGTTTATTTAGACACAAGACACAGCCAAAGCACACAGATAGCAAACAAATCTACTATCATCCTTGCATTTTCCCCTGATTCTCACTCCAAAATGTTGATAGGGTCCTTGTTGCCCCAGTTTACCAGAGAGATGTTTTGGTCACATTCTTGAAGGTGTGAATTGCTGTGAAATTGTCTGGAGATTAGATTTAGGGCTGCAGTGTAGGTGTTGGAGAGAAGAAACGTGTTTAATTCTCTGTCATTTGAAAAAAACTCCAATATCCTTCAGGTTTCAGTGGACTTCAGAGCCTGAAGAGATTGCTGGGCTCGTGGCTCTCCACATTTTTTATTTTAAATTGAAATGCATTAAGTTTAAAGTGTCAATGTGTAGATTTTACCATCAAAATGTTGTTGAAGATGAATTAAATGATGCCCGGTTGTTGAAAAATATTGGCGGTAGGGCTGCAACACACTTTTGACTTGAACTTGGACCATTTCTGTCTTTGAGTCTTTGCTGATTTCTCTGTTTTCCTCCACACCTACAGTAGATTAGCAGATTGTGCACCAGTAAAAAGCATCTTTGTTAAAAAATAACAAGCAACTTACCTTTGTTCAATAAAATTCTGGGGACAAAAGTAACTGGAAAAGATGTTGCACTAGTGCAACGTCTAAAAATGTGTTAATAGTTAATGGCACAGAGTTTTTTTTCCATCAACAGCCCTGGCTTACGATTTTAATTAATCCAGGCCTAGGGGTGTATTACTCTTTAGAAATTAACATAGTCTTTCACAATTTACCCAGGCACTGAGCTCTCCCCTTCCTCTTTGATGACTCAGACTTGTTTGCATTTTAGATGCTGCATCATCACCCTCGTACTTCTGTGCCGCACCATGTCTGATTTACACATGTTGCAAGTAACAAAGGTCTTAGCGTTGTTAAACACAAACTGCTCCCAAACTTTAGAAGTTTTTATTTTCTTAGGTCTTCCTGCTTCGGCCATGTTCTTAGTTTGTCATTTCTCATCAAAACACAGGCTTTCTCTCTTCGGTCTGCTCTGCTGCTGCCTACAGATGAGCTGCGAGCATTGACTGTCACATAAAGGTTGCACAAGACGAAGAAAAGTTGCAAAACACAACAAAAAGATTTTTATCAATTAGTTGTTGCAGCCGTAATTGGCAGCTTCGTAACATATAACCATAAAAGTTGTGTCAAAATACATGGGAGCGGGTCTAAGTGTCTGGGTGACGCCGTATTAGATGCAGTGTTTTCTTCTATGCAAGCCCATGAGAACAAAAAAAGCATTTACTGATTTGTAACAAACGGGTATAAAACTTTGGCCATTCATAAATGTTGTTTTACACATTTACCTTACCTCTTCGCTCGTTGCCAGTGATAAAAGGGGCCTGATGTGCTTGTTATTTTGCTGGAGGTTACACTCCCATGGATGTATGACCCTAATAGGGAGCCTAAGTCTCCTCCCTTTCCGGTCGGCTCATGGATCCCTGGAAGAACGAAAAAATGAATGCAAGTCAACAAGGCTAAAAGAGCTATTTTCTAACCACTTTCCCTGGATCGAACATATGTTGTTACAGCTATTTTTATGAAAACTAATGATGGGGGTTTTGACCATGCCAGTCACATACTTTGATATTTATCAGCTTGTAAAAGTTTGTAATTTGCATGACTACAAATTATACATCGGGACGTCGCTACAGAGTCTCCTCTCCCTTAGCTTAGCTGCTACTTACCATGTGGCCAGATTTATGACGGACGGATTTCAAGTTTGCTGAACTTCTCCGTGTCTGGTTCGATGACGTCACTTTTGGGAAGCACATTTGTACAACACATTCTCACACCCAAGGCGTCAAAATATGACGCTGTGACCAAGCCTAAATATATGACGATTCGGGATGCCCCAATGCGTCAGGAGACAACGATCAGGGACAAACAGCTGACGCAGCGTCCCAGAGCGTCGGTGTCCGACGCCTGTGGTGAGACGGACATTAGAAGTACTTGTGAACTACTTAACCTTCCCCTCACCCCAATCCTAACCTTAAGGTCCATAAACTGTGACCTTATATAGTTGAATAATGTCCGTGTGACCGCGCGCCTCAAACAGTGACGCCAGCGGAGCCACGTGAACCAGCGTGTCCCTGATCGTGGTCTCCTGACACGCTGGGGCATCCAGAATCATCATATGTTGAGGCTTGGTCACACGCATCATATTTTGATGCCTTAGGTGTGAGAATGTGTTGATTTGTAGTCTTGGACTTATTTTCACACAAAACCTAACTTACCGTTTCTCTCCCGTTCGAAAATAAGCACTTTCTTGGTATCAAAATGCATCATTAAAATTCACGGACATCATACGTGAAATCCATGGCACATAAGTGGAATTCGAAAATTAACGTTTTTAGCCCCCTTGACTTGCATTAATTATTTTGTTCTTATGGGGACCCATGGTCCGGAAGTAGATGGGCATGACTTAAGCTCCCTATGGCCATCCGTTGGTAAGGTCATACTTGAACACAAAAATACTGCTTGCTTGCAATGATTTAGGAATAGACTGCCCCCTATTGCCAGAGAAAATACACACGTCACTTTTATTATTTCACTGATGTGCGTTTTTTAATATTTCCTTAGATCTTATTTATTCATTTATTTAATTTAAATGAAAAAATAAAATTAGAAAAACTGAATGAAATGGAGTGCATGGACGTAAGAAAAAATATTTTATTACCGCCAAAATGAAAAAAAAAACAATTTGAATAAAGGCATAGGGATGTAAGAAAATAATGATATTCAATTGAGATTTGAAAGCAGTGTATCATTTATTGACACGTAAACATTGACAGTTTTTTTTGTGTGTGTGTGGTGCTAATCAAACTTCGACCACTAGGTGGCAGCATTTTCAACTGCCTTCATTCTGACGGAGCAACAAGATCTCGTGAAAACACTGGATGTGTCTTGGAAGTGGTCTTAGCTGTCCAATCATATTCAGTTTTAAAAATTGTACATATCGTCTGGCTTTTGGAATAGCAAAATATCGTATTGTGTCTCCCTTTTTTTGTGATATATATCATATTGCCAGACTCTTGAAAACACTCTCCCCTAGAAGCCACATATCAGGAAAATGCTGAAAACAACAGCTCAGCTCTAGTTGTCTGCCCCCTATCCAGCCATCACCCTGCCGTTCAGTAAGACTAGTTTATCCTAAGCTGTTCCTTTGGTGGAATCGAATTCTTCATCTGTCAGCACCCGAGCTCCAACAGACAGACGTCTCTGCTTGATTCAGAGCTGTTGATTACACAGAGAAGACATACACACACCTTTTGCGGGTGCCTGCCATTCCCCGCACCCCTCTACCCCCTGCCTCCCTCTCGTGACTGGAATCAGATTGGAGAAAGATAACAGCTTTAATCAGAGGGTGTTTGTGCCCTGTCCGGCAGACTAAAACACAAGCTGCACAAACACAAACACACAAGGTGGTGCGTGCAGACCGTCCCTCTTCTCAAGTAGGTCACCCGCAAAGCCAAGCAGGAAAAGCCCTGTATCACTACAGTGTGTCTTTAGCCATCTGCTTTTGATGTGTCTGCTCTGTAAACCCGCAGAAAGAAAGGGAGAAAGGCAAAAAAAGAGAGAGAGAGAAAGAGACGCATGAAAGGAGGAGGGCATGTTTCAGAGAAGGTGACCTTGAAATGCAGCGCTTGGTGGGGGTTTGAGCAGGCGCTGCTGTAGGCTGCCGCTCCCAAATATCAGAGAGTCAAGAGCTGCTTCATTTCACACTATCTGCATCACATACTGTTGCTACTTGAGTCATCAGCGTGATTAAATCTGCACTGTCTCTCTTTATGGAACACACTCCCGAATGTACTATTGATCTTGTTGCCTTTCAATCACAAATTGGCTGGAGTTTCAAGGATTACAATCAGTGCATGAATTTTATGTCGGTGTTCACGAGGAAATATTTCTCTGAAATTAGATTTTTGTTTAGACAATCTGGCAGCAAACCATGAAACTGAGTAATCGTTGCTGTTTTATCAGATGATTATGTCTGAGTTTTGTCAGCACAGGGAACAGCAGTACGTTTAAAATGCAAGGCTGTGACGCCGTTTGATTCATCATTCTATCGACACAAAGTGTTTTTTTGTACGAGAGATGATTTGACAGTTTGTTTTCACTTTGATTAGAATTACACACTTGCACACTCACTTCCCACAGTTTTACTGCATATTAGACATATACATCATCACACATTAACTTACATTACCACACACACACACACACACACACACACACACACACAACACTGGTCCACCTGTGGGTGAGTGGTGATGGCTGACTGCTTCTGCCCTCTTCCCTCTGCCAGTGGCGGGGCTGAGGATCTGGAGCTGCCTGCGGGGCCTTAGGGCTGTTGCAGGAATGGATGGGTGGGTGGGTGGGTGGGGATGAGTGCCCACAAGGTTAGGGTATGGTCTGAGCCCTGGCCCATGCTGCTGGCATGGTGAGTGGGTGGCTGCTGGCTTGGGATCTTGGGTATCTTGGGATGCCTATTGCCATGGGGGATGTATCCAGAAAGGGGAGGGCCCTCCACTACTCGGCCCCCCAAGTTTAATTTTTCTAGGGTGCCCTCTCCAACTACCATCCTCTTCATCCCTTTGGGTTGGGAGCGTGGTTGGGGGGTTGGTGCTCACTCTGCTGGGGGGGGCGGGGCTGGGCTGGCTTCGCGGGGATTGGGGTGGACTCTTGGGGCTTGGGGTTGTCTCGCTCTGGGCTGGCCTGTATCGGTGGGGGCGACAGTTTGTTGGGGTGGGGGCTCCAGCCTTGGTGTCCTCAAATGGGTTCCCTTTGGCTGGGGGCTGGTGCCCTAACATCCTGTAGCTGGGATCCATTCTTCCCTTGGCTCTGTCCTTTGGGCTGGCTCACTGGTGTACTTCCATTGGTGGGTATCGGCTCCTGGGGGCGTGCGTGGCCCCGGACTCTGGCACTGGTGGGACTTGGACTGTTTCGAGCAGCTCCTCCATCAGCACATACACAACATTTAAAAACAAGAAACAAAAACAAAACAACACTCTTTCAGACACCCACAAACATGAAGCGATCCACATAAACACAGCTTATACCTGCATACATAGGTAGCCACACATACACACTCATGCTTGAATATATTCTAGAAAATAGACACACACACACACACACACACACACACACACACAGGTACGTGCTACTATAAATATGGACAATACCATCAACAGTTTCCATTCCATTATTCTTGTAGATTTCTATTCTTTTTTTCATATTATGTTGACCCCATTGTCTTGTCTGTGTATTGGTTGTTGTCTGTTTGTTGTGTACTGTTGTCCCTTCATTCCCCCTCCCTCTTTTTTCCTTGTTTGTGTTGCGTGTCTCTTTTCTCTCTGCCTGCCCACTCTGGACCATAAGCATGCTTCAAACATAATAAAGGCTACTGCGCAACAGGAGCAATATCCCACATCCTTCTTGTGGTAGAGTAAAACTGCTCTGGCATGTAAAGGCACCCAGATCAACCGTTCTGTCTGCTTCTACTGCCAGGACAGAACATGTTGGGGGGAAAAAAACGTATTTTGACTAACTCAACAACTACTTCGTGATTTCAGCTCTAGGCATTTATTGGGTTGTTGCAGCTATATGTCTAAAAAGGTTTTGGAAAATAGAAAAGAAAGAATTACATATTTCCTTTAAATCATGAAGAATTTTTGTAAGAGATATTAAGCCATTTTTTTTTTCATCATCATGAACTAGTAAACATTTTTCATTTGTAGAGTTGGAATGAAATTGAACAGAATCTTAAGCAATTTAAAATATTTTTTGATATTAATTGAAATGTAAGATTCCTTGAAAGTACGTTTCAGTGAGAATATGGTTGAATTGCAAAATTTTTATATGGCTGGATGACGTGGCGCAAATAATGTAACTACAGACAAATTGAGACCTTTTCCTGTCATTATTTAGTCAGAAACAACGTCGATCACATCTCAGTTCGTTTGTAATTTTGCACTAATTTGCATTCATATTCATAACCAACACCTCCAAAGTTTTTTTTTAACTTTCTGTCTTGCCAAAATTAATTAAAGGGACATTATGGAAGTTTGACAGCCAAAACATGTATAGAAATAATAAATGTCTTCTTCATTCATTCTCCTGCAATGCCCTGGTCCTGTAGAATGAGCCCTGGCATTTTTACTGTGATTGCCTGTTTTTCTGTAAAATCACAGAAAAAGAGAGATGCTCGGGTCGAGCAGGCTGCTTCATGCGCGTTCACGCTCAGGCATAGCCCGTAGCATTTGCTATCTGTAGCTTTAGTCTTTGTCGATGTTCCTAACGCCTAGTGACAAAGCTAGCTACATTTCTGAGGACCCTTAGCTACTTTCTGTAGAACTTTCTTCTAGATATTTCCTGCAAATTAGCAACAAAATAGCCATTTTCGCTCCGAACTGTTCTTTGAACGTTGTTTCAGGTGTCATCAAGGATATAAATGTAACAGATACAAAAGACATCACTGGTGCTTTAGCTTACTTAGTAAGATGTCAGACTCTCGTGCAGAAGACCCGGGTTCGATTCTGGATGTGAATATAGTTTAGAGTTCATTTTTTACATTAATGGTATATTTTTTTACAGTATGATGCCCAAATTTTTATTTGAGACTCACCGAACGGCATTGAATTCACAGATAAAAAAAGATGTGGGTTCAACTTTCATTTTGGAACAATTTTTCAAGCAAGGGAAGGGAATGATCTCAGCACGCTGGAGGACTGACCCATCATAATCCTTTGTCGGCTGTGCTGAAGAGAAAGGTACAGAACCAAATTATTTAATTAATTAGCTGCACATTCTCCTGTCCTCTGTCCTCCGGGCCACACACACATGGGACTGTCTCAGCTGTAATTTTCGTTAAGGAGTGTGCACGTACAGCATGCGCGCCTTGTGCACGAGCCTACTATTGAAGCTGCCGTTACGCTTTTGGCCTGAGGGGGCAATCGCGAGCTTAAAAATTCAAAACTCTGTAAAGTCCCTTTAAGGACAAAGTTTAAACATGTATGACAGGAGGTTAGGTTGTGTTTGTAAATGAGAAGTGGTTCTCAAACCTTTTCTTTTAAAGTATGTGCTGTTATTTACCTCAGATTCAGACAATATTGATATATTGGATATTAGTAAAAACGCAGATATCAAACATTCCTAGTAAAATGGAGAGAATTTGGGGGGAAAATAGGCATCTCCTAATCTTATCTTTTCACAGGATCATCAATCCCCTTAATAGAAAGTGAAATGAAACATTGATGGATAGTTTCTTGAGAAAGACCGGAGACTGAACTGGACGTACTTGAATCATTTGTTCAAATTTGTGTATCTATAGATTATTTTCTATTCAAAGAACCTGTAGGTACACAAACGGAGTTAGCGCAGATTTATGGCAGCAGTGTTTGCTCAGAGTTCCTCCGCCATTCAGTCTAGGACTGTTTGTGTTCACTGTTTAGTTTGAGGGCGGGCGTTAATCTTGATTAGGAGCCGAATTTTCTGCCAACATTTTGTGCTTTCTCTCTGCACTCAGGTACTTTTGATCCCTTGTTATACTGATGTGAGTAGTGAGACTCTGACACTATTCATCTTAGCAGCTTTTCTTTTAATTACTGCCCTCCCCTGGGAGCCAGCTGTGTAGTTAAACAGAAATCAGCATTACAGCAATTATTGGCTCACAATGAAATGAATACAATCTTGTCATCTGTAATCATTGGGGGCGTCTATGCCTCGGAGAAAACATCTTCTACTATCTGAGTCTAGGAGAGGGGAGGGAGTATTTAGTGCGTGGGAGCAGGGAGAATCCTGGTTGGTCTCCGCGGATCAAACTGCTGCGTGTGCTCAGCAAGGAAACAGGTGAAGGGTGAAGGCCATCTCCTACATGGTCTAAATCTCTGTGTGCTCTTATTAATGATAACAAGTGAAAAAGTAAAAATTAAACCCATGCTAATGAGGTCTCGTACTAATAAAGCCAGAAAGAATTATTATGCAATCCCACATTTACCCTCTTCTCCTTCAGCAGTTGTTTAGGTTGTAAGTCCTAAGGTCTTAGGCTAGGATTATACTTGTTTTTTAACCTCATGTTGACGCAGCCTGCGTCTTGTTCACATACTTGCTGCTGCACTGCGCACAGTACTGGAGGACTCCTCTAGGGGGCATAGTACCAAACTCAGACTGGATAGACTGGCGGATTTGTAGAGCGCAAACAAAACAAACATGGCTGCAGTAGAAAGGATAAGCAGCTGGTTAATTCTGAGATCACAACAGAAAAAAAACCAGCAGCAGTATTGTTGGAAGTACAATGGCGAGTATGTCTCGCTCATTTTGTCAACTCCCCACCAGTTATGCAGCTTGTGATTACATTGCGTTAACTTAAACAGACACGCACAAACAGTGCTTCAAACGACGCAGGTTACGCAAGCCAGCTGTGATAAACATACGTAACCACAATTAAAAGCAAGTAAATCCCTGGATTTTTTCCTCCTTTCAGGAATTAGGTCTGATTCATTTAGAAATCTGTAAAAGTGATTGACTCGCTCTGTACTGTGATATAATGTAGGCAATATATCCTGTAGAGTCCCATGCAATTTGAATTGAGTGCTCCTCAGCATTAGCCAATAGCATCAAACAGCCGCCTACACACAGATGTCAATCACAGAGCTGATGTGAGCGTTTGCAGACGTACCTTGACAGATGCAGAGTTGTGGACATTTCTTATGGACAAGTCTTTGAAATATACACATATATGAAAAAAAAACTGTGTAACGTGAGAATAGGATTAAATGTATCTTTCTGCCTATAGATGGTGCCTTCTGGGGAAAAACCCCCTCCTGATTTCTGCTTTAATGACAAGTGGCTAGCAGGGAGCCTAAGTCTCCTCCTTTTCCAGTGGACTTATGGGTCCCCGAAAGAATAAAAAAATGAATGCAAGTCAACAGGGCTAAAAGCGTTATTTTCGAATCCACTTTGGTTTACGCCCTGGATCGCACAAATGTTGTACTGACATTTAAATGAAAAGTAATGATGGGTTTTTTGACAACGCCAGTCACGTACTTTGAGATTTATCAGCTTGTAAATGTTCGTGATTAGCATGACTACACACTCGAAATCGGCATGTTGCATTTGTGACGTCACCACATAATCTGCTCTCCCCTAGCGTAGCTGCTACTTACCAAATGGACAGATTTATTGTGGTTTTTTTTTTGTCCTCCTGTGGGAAGTTTGCTGAATTTACAGCCCTTTTCCCTCAGTTTTCTCCCTGTCTGGTTCGATGACGTCCCTTTTGTGAAGCACATTTGTAGTCCTGGACTTATTTTCACATAAAACCTAAAATAAAGTTTCCCCCCGTTCGAAAATGTGCGCGTTGTTGGTATCAAAAAGCTTCATCAAAATTTACGGACATCATATGTGAAAATACAGGATTATTTATTTTTTTCATTTTAATCAAAGGAGAGAAACAAAAGCTCTTGAAATACAAAGTTTAATAAGCATGTTACATTTTTGTAATGATACATGTTAATTACATTTAATTAAGGACCATAAGACATTAAAAATTCATATCTAGTATCAATTCCATCTCATGGACACTGGGTTATTTAAATCAGAAGATTCTAGGTTCGGCTCCTGGCTGGCTCGCCATTATGTTATGATAGATGTTAATTACATTTAATTAAGGATAATAAGACATTAGAAATTCATATATAGTATGAATTCCATCTTATGGACACTGGGTTATTTAAATCAGAAGATTGGATCTTTTTATTGCAGGGATTTTAAAATAACACTTTGCATTAACTGAGAGACAAGAGAGAAACAAAAGCTCTTGAAATACCAGGTTTAATAACATGTTACATTTTGAGAAGCAATAAAGTCCAGACATCATGAAGCTGTAGCCCTCAAACTGTTGCGTGATCTTTTTAACACCATCTGGATCTACTGACACATTCTAGTTGCATTCTCCCTTTTTGTATACAAATCTTTAGCATCAGCTGAGAGTTTTGTTTGTATTTTCGCAGATGCAGAGTGATCTGGACCAGGAATACCAAGACAAATTCCGACGGCTCCCCGTGGAGATCCAGGAGTTTGTTCAGGACAGCAGCAGGACCAAGCTCAATGAAGACGACATCCATGGAAACCTGGTTGCATCCTCCACCACAGAGAAGTTGAACCGCAAAGCGTCCCAGTCTGAGGATGACATGGAGGAGGGCTCGTCGGAACAGGTCTTTGACACGGCCCTTTAGGATATTTAACTTGTTGCTTCACATTGGGACTTCTTTGGGGCGAAATGGTCGCGACCACAGATCTAGAATGAGACTGCTCCAACTGTGGTCCAAATTGTAACCAATGGAGGGATTAGATCCTATCTGAACCTGAACTGGTGAGTAGAGGTCCTCTCTGCGTAGAGTGCTGTCGTGTCTGGAGAGCTGTTTAAGGTGAAAAGTACTTTTTGTGTATTTGTATGTCACCTGTATTTTGTCGTCTCTTTCGGTACTGCCACAGGATGTGTTACAGAAGACTATTTTGCAGAAATTTTAACTTACTTGAACTATTGCACAGAGAAAGTAATTTTTGTCGTTTTGTCATCATGTGCCAAGATTTAATTGTCTTACGGTGGATTTTTATTGGAGGCACCTTGAAACCTCCTTGAACTCAGCCCTGAAAGCTTCCATCTTTATCAGACTTGGGTTCACTCTTACACGTTTGCACTGAAGGCTCCTCCTAAAACTGTGTCCCACTTTTGACTTTAAACAGAAAGAACTGGCAGCTTTCTGGCTTTTCATTTGATCCCCATCGAACTAAGCTGCTATTATTTTTCTAACTCATCATTTTAACCATGTTTTTGTTTAATGTGAAATGTGTTTTTATGATGCAGTAATTTGTTTTATATGTGTGTGTGTGTGTCGGCAAGTAATTTTTTTTTTATTAAGTTTGCATTTTCTGTTGGCAACTCTGTCTCATAAGGGATAAAAGGACGGGAGAATTTATTTGGTATTTTTTGTTGTTTTATTTTTATTTTTTGCACAGTGTCTGCATGCAATTAAAAACTGTAAATGTTACAATAGCTCTGTAGCAGAGATGTTTATAAATGTAAATCTATTTTCTCTGGTACATTTTTATTGAACCTGCTAAACATTTGGCCCATTGTTGTTTTACCAACACATTCTCGCACCCAAAGCGTCCAAATATGACGCGTGTGACCAAGCGTCAATATATGATGATTCGGGATGCCCCAGCACGTCAGGAGACGACGATCAGGGACACGCAGGGACACATGCCTCCGCTGGCGTCACTGTTTGACGCCCGCGGTCACACGGACGTTATTCGACTATTTAACCTTCCCCTCACCCCAATCCTAACCTTAAGGTCAGTAACTGTGACCTTAAGGGTAGGATTGGGGTGAGGGGAAGGTTAAGTAGTTCACAAGTAGTTCTAATGTCCAATGCTTCATTGGAATCTCCACAGCCCCAGCCAGTGCTGTGGCTGACCAATCACATCACGTTTATTTAGAAAAAACAATGTATTTTCATCTTTCTCCCTGCTTTTTCCATGGACTGCCCCGCTGACTGACATCCGTAGCGGTCCAATCACATCGCTCTATTGGTCTGATGGGCCAGTCACAGCACTCTGTTGGTGAGTGGGATGTTACAGAAAACAAAAAAGACGACAGCTCTTTTGGCTTTGGCATTAACTTTGGACTTGGGCATTTCTTCGAGTCAAAAGTAGATACAGGTACTTAAATTTACTTAGGAAAAAAAGGATGTATTTGCATCTTTTTGACGGAGTATGGTGGACTGCCTCGTTGACCGACATCTGTAGTGGTATGTCACAATGTTTCTTATCCAATATCACGTGGAGACAGTTTGAAGGACAACTGAAGGTCCCCCCCCATGACTGAGATTCATCAACGGACTGTGGCCAGACTATATATTCACATATAGAGGATGGCTTGCCTGGCTAAAATACAGTAAGACTGATACACTGCTTTTGAACATTGATTCAGTATCATAAGGAATATTGCAATATTTTAGGGTATTCTCCTACATCTTTCGTCGCACCTCTACGTTTAGTTTTTATGCACTATGCTTTCAGAATGCATCAACCTCAGAAGTTCAGATCAAGCCAGACAGAAAATTAAACATGGGAGCATCTGGCAAAAATGTTTTATTTATGGGATAATAAATGTTTTTTCAAGTCATGTCAATGAGATCATGTGATCTAAAGTGTAGCTTGGTTTTAAAAAGTTCCAGAGCAGTTTGATGTAATTGCTAAGCATGTCCATATCACAGCACACAGCTTTGACCATGAGAAGATTTTCACTGCATCCAGCTTCATGATGTATGAATGCATGCAAAAGAATTGAACATGCTTCATAGCACAATGTCAGCTTCGCAGCTTTTGGTGTGCAGTCCCCTTTAGAACTAGCCTGGCAAACCAGCCTATATATGTAAATATATAGTCTGGCTATGAGTCATTGAAACATCCCAGTCATGGGGCAGAATCTACACACGCAACTGGACAGCGCTAGGACCAATCAGAGCAATGAAGAACTTGACGCATTTGTCGCTACAGTTGTCAGTCAACGGGGCAGTCTGCCATGTCATAAAAGAAGATGCCAATACAACTTTTTTTTAAAAATAAAGGACTTAAGTACCTCTATCTGCTCATGTCTCAAAGATCGTCCAAAGTTGGTAAAATGGCATGTATTTGTATAGCGCCTTCTTAGGGTTCTACAACCCCCCAAAGTGCTTCACAACATCAGTCTTTCACTCATTCACACACACACATTCACATGCTGGTGGTGATGAGCTACGATGTAGCCACAGGTGCCCTGGGTGCACTGACAGAGGCGAGACTGCTGAGCACTGGCACTACCGGTCCCTCTGACCACCACCAGCAGGCAAGGCAGGTTAAGTGTCTTGCCCAGGGACACAACAGCAGAATTCTCTGGTCGGAGCCGGCATTGAACCTGCAACCTTCCGATTATTGGACAACCCGTGCTACCTCCTGAGCTACTGATGTCCGTAGTTGATGCCAAACTGTTTCAAACGAGCACCATTCCTGAGCTGATGCCATCTTTGTAGTTTTTCTCCATCTCAGCTCTAGTGTTGTAGCGAGCGTGCACCTTAGTGGTTCTGTTAGAACCTTAGAATACGCGGCTTTTTCAGGGTAATGAGGCCGCAGGTGAGTTTTATTGTACAGACCCTGGTTTGGACTCCCTAATTAGAACTAGTTTTCTATTTTAAGGTGGAATGGAGATTGCCGTACTTGTTCGTCTGTGACAACACACTTTCCTTTTAATTTCCCGTTATTTAATGGTTTTAATTACTAGGGCGAAAGTTTACTGGAGGCCATCCAGCTGACTATTATTTGGGTCCTATCAGGATTAATTTGCGCCTCTGTCAGCATTTGTGGGCGATGGTAACTAGAAAATGATTCCTGTTAGTTGATTAGGCTAACATGGATTTATCAGTCTAATTAATCTACCCTTTGAAATGGTTCCTTCCCACGCTAAACAGAGACTTTTTCACACGTGCAGAACAGAGCCTGTTTGAACCAACGAACTATTATGGTTTATAACCCTTAGGATGCCCCGATACATGAGGTAGGAGGAGAGACTAGCTCCCATTACCTAAGGTATCTTTTCTTAATCTGTCACAACCTGAAACAAGTCCTGAAGCACAGGAACAAGCAATTTAAGGTGGCTTACCTTTTGCTACCAGATCTGGTCCGGGCTCCCACTCAAAGGCTAAAAGAGACCTTTAAGAATCGAGAACGAGGATTCTTTTTCCAAGAAGTTTATTTCAAAATTAAAAAATACAAAAAAGAGTAAATCTAAGATTAACAAATCCCCTTAGGAGGATGCTGCTTCTAAAAATCTTCCTGAGAATAACTGTTCTCTCTTCCTGCAACTGTCGCTGCTACTTCGTCAACTTGTGTCAACTCTAACTGTCACTCCCTCTCTCTGTCACACGCTCTCACTCCTCTCGTCGTCCTCCGTCCTTTCGGCGAGACACGAAACTGTTCGGGCCAATGGTAGACCTGCTAAGGCTATAATGGAGCATGGCTAGACCGACCTGCAGAACAAAGACTTTAGCTACGGTTTGTCTAGATTTCTAGGTTACATCACAACAGCACCTCACTAAAATGCAAATGTTCAAAAACGAGCAAATTTTGTAGCAAGTTTTATATGAGACAAATAATGCAAACACATCTATTTGGTACCTGTATACAAAATGTCTGTTTCTTTGCTATTTACCCTCATTTTATTCACAATTAGGCTGTCAGCCTCGTCACAAAGTTGTCTCACTTTTTTGCACGATCTAGCTCCGAAAAAACAAAATAAAGTTCAGACCTGTTCCAGATGAGAGCCTGACTGTTTAAGGAGTAATTTGCTATGCTGAACATATTCAAAATGATTGCAACATTTTCATTGTTACGCGGATGACACCCAGCTCTATGTATCCTCCAAACCCTCCTCTTCACTTCCTCCTTCCTCCCTCACCAATTGTTTATCTGAAATCAAAGACTGGTTCACATCAAACTTTCTCAAACTCAACAGTGATAAAACAGAAATGTTACTTGTCGGCACTAAATCTTTACTATCCAAAATCCACAGCTTTACACTTCCCGTCGACAACTCCTTAGTTTCCCCCTCCCCTCAGGTCAAGAGTCTGGGTGTCATCCTCGACTCCTCACTATCCTTCCAGTCCCACATAAACAATATTACCCGGTCTGCCTACTTCCATCTACGTAACATTAACCGCCTACGCCCCTCCCTCACTACTCACTCGGTCGCCATTCTTGTCCACAGCCTCATCACTTCCCGTATTGACTACTGCAACGCTCTTCTCTTCGGTCTTCCTCACAAATCCCTCCATAAACTCCATCTTCTCCAGAACTTGGCAGCCCGCATCATTTCCAGAACTCCCTCCTTCCACCACATCACCCCTGTTCTTCAGCAGTTCCACTGGCTCCCTGTCTCTTCCAGAATCCAATTCAAAATTCTGCTATATACATTCAAAGCCATCCATAACCTAGCTCCACCGTACCTCTCAGACCTCCTTCATCCCTCAACCTCCACCCATTCCCTCAGGTCCTCCTCCTCCATCCACCTCTCAGTCCCACCTTTCCGTCTGGTCACTATGGGGAGCAGGGCCTTCAGCCGCTCTGCTCCCCAGCTCTGGAACTCACTTCCTCCTGACCTCCGTAACATTGATTCCCTCACTCTCTTTAAAACCAGACTCAAAACTCACCTGTTCCGTCTAGCATTCAAATAATTACTCTCGTTGCTCCAATCTGTCTGTTTGTTTTATGCTGTTTTATCTTTTATTGTTGTGTATTTTATCTCTGTAAAGTGTCCTTGAGTGTTCAGAAAGGCGCTGTTGAAATAAAATGTATTATTATTATTATTAACAGAAGAACTATTCCTTGCAACTCACAAGGTAATTAAAAAACATTATTTTTGAGAAGTTTTGGAAACTCCCTCGTGAATGAAAAAAAAACAACCCTGGATATGTGTCCAGGTGTTGTTAGCTTTAATTCGTTACTTAATGGTTTTGTGCGATGGGAGTAGGCATGACTTGAGTCCCAAAAGTACAACATGGCAGCTCCTGTAAATTTTGGCTTCACGTTTGTACAATGAAAGCAGACAGACACATTGTTTATCTCTATATATGTCGATGAGTTAAACCAGAATGTAGGATCGTGTCTTTTCTATTTATAGAAGTGGCCTTCCTACAGAGGAACTACGAGTCACAATATTCATAATACTGACCCACATTTGGAGTTCCAGGTGGGGTGAGCAATGAGGGAAATGGTTTAGTTCTGCTATAACTGACCCCTGAACTTCCTCCTGTTTAACACACAAACCATTTCCATTCAGCAACTGCAGCGAAGCACCTGACCTTCTAGCTGCCCAGTGCCATTCAACTTCTCTCTCATCTCACATCAGATCGATATTTTTGGCAGAGTTTCCCCCGAACTAAAGAGTTGAAAGTGAAGGATTACATGTAAGTACATTAAAACAAGTATTGCTGTGAGAGTCCTGTGCCTTTGAATGGGTTTCGTCGTGTTTGATGTTGAATGTGTGAGATGCATCACAGCTGAAACGGCTGTTTTGGTTTTATTGTATGAAGCTGTCTGGTAATGAATAGACCGTGTGCACTTTTTGAGTACAGTAACACTACTGAGTAAAGTTTGTGATGAGCAGTGTTTGACAAGTGTCTCAAAAGAAAAGAGACATTTTTCATTCATGCCTTTTATTTAACAATCTCCCTCCCACGTTATCTTAAATGTATGCACTCTGGAAATGTACATGTGTGTATGACTTTAAGGAAAAAACATGAAGTTGAGAAAAATATAGTGTAAAGGGAATTTGCTTGTAATTAAAAATAAATGTGGCTATTATTGTACTTGGCTGGAACAGAGTTGTGTGTCTTTTGATTTTTTTCAGTGTTTTTATTTCATATCTTTGATTGGTGAGTTTAGTGTATGAATGCAGTTGGGTTTAGAGCTGCATTCATTTCTTCAGGTTCAAACATGAAAAGATAGGAGAGTTTGTTTTTTACTTAAGAAAATCAACAACCTACATGTCCTATCATGTTTTTTTCTATTAATTAACTTGAAACAGAAGGTAAAACGCCAACCTTCAGTCTTTGTACCATAACAAAGAGGAGGGAAATGGTATTTCATTTTGAAGTAAGTTTCAAAACATTTCCAATGGAGAAAAATGTGTTGGAGGTGATAAAATTCTGCACCTTTTGAAGAAAGCAGGCTGCTTACGAAACAGTGAGCAATACTTTGTGGGGCATTTAGAAAAATCCACATTTGTGCTATAGGTATTGAGGCTCGTTTAGGTTATTAAAATATTCCCATCTCACCCTCCGTGGGTGGTCTCATCCTTCCAAGCTCGGGTCCTCTACCAGAGGCCTGGGAGCTTGAGGGTTCTACACAGTATCTTAGCTGTTCCTAGAACTGCACTTTTCTGGGCTGAGATGTCTGATGTTTTTTCCTGGGATCCGCATTAGCCACTCCTCCAATTTGGGGATTACTGCCCCAAGTATACTGACCACGGGCAACACCGATGTTTTCACTCTCCAGGCTTTCTCAAGTTCATCTTTGAGGCCCTGGTACTTCTCTAGTTTCTAGTGTTCCTTTTTTGCTGATGTTGCCATAGCTTGGAATTGCCACATCAACCACAATGGCTGTCCTCTGTTGTTTGTACACCACCACAATGTCTAGTTGGTTCCCACAAGAGCTTGGATCACACGTTTTCAACCACCTTAGGGGGTGTTTCCCAATTTGACCTTGGGGCTTCCAGTCCATACTCTGCACAGATGTTCCTGTACACGTTGCCAGCCACTTGGTTGTGGCGTTCCGTGTATGCTTTGCATCTTATACCCAGCAGTTATGTGGTGGATTGTCTCAGGGGCCTCTTTGCATAGCCTACACATTGGGTCTTGTCTGGAGTGGTAGATCTTAGTGCCTCTATGCTGTCCTTAAGCCCAGCTCTTTCTAGCCATTGGTAGGATTTGTTGATATCAGCCACTTCAGTTATCTGTCTGTGGTACATCTCATGTAGAGGTTTGTCCTCCCACAATGGTATTTCCAGCATTTCCTTCTCTGTTTGCCATTGTCTGAGACATTCAGTGAGCCCATCATCTGTTAGGGCCTTGATGTACTAATGGATTTGGATGTCTCATCCTGGACAGTGGCTCTCACACTCACTAGTTCTCGGTCTCCTTCCTTACGGCTAGTGTACAGTCTCAGGGTGTTGGATTTGGGATTGAACCCTCCATTCATGGTTAGGCGCCCCCGTGTCTTAACATCTGTGGTTTCTTCTTTTAGCCAGCTTATGATTCCTGTAGGAAATCTGATTACTGGTAGGGCGTAGCTGTTTATTGCCCAGATCTTGCTCTTGTCATTGAGCTGACTTCTTAGGACTTGCCTTACTCGTTGTAGGTATTTGGCTGTCGCTCGTTTCCTTGCAGCTTAATTGAGGTTGCCATTTGCTTGTGGGATAACAAGGTACTTGTAGCTGTCCTCAATGTCTTCTATTGTTCCTTCTGGGAGTGAGACCCCTTCTGTGTGGACTACCTTCCCTTTCTTCATCACCATCCGACCACACTTCACAAGTCCAAATGACACTCCCAGTGATGGTCAACAGTTTCAAAGGCTGCAGTCAGGTTCAGCAGAACCAGAACAGAACAGTCCCCTGCATCACATTGTGCCAGAAGGTCATTAGAGACAATAAGAAGAACAGTTTCAGTGGGAACCTGACTATGGGAACCTATCATAGATGTTATGTTCATCAAAAGTAGCTGTGAGATGTTTAGCCACTACCCTTTCCAAAATCTTGGAGACGAATGGAAGTTTAGAGATGGGTCTGAAGCTTGGATATGGAGAGAAGGGTCAAGACTTGATTTTTAAGAACTGAGTGGATTACAGTGTTCTTAAAGTAAGCAGGGACCTGACCAAAAACCAGAGAAGCATTAATTATAGAGAGCACGCTGGGGCCGATGGACTGAAAAGCATTTTTAAACAAAGATAAGGGTAAGATGTTGAGGGGCATGCTGAGGCCTTTATAGAGTTAAAGTCTCTTTACCGAGTATTTTTCTTATCCAATGACACCATCTAGTGGGTGACATGCATATCACACTCCTTCCATTTTTTTAAGAAGATGACTTCACGTTTCTTTTTTATGTCCTTCTGTAGCCAACAAACAGAGATAAAACATGTTGTTTTAAACATACTAATCTTATGTCATGTTGTGTTCTCATATATTTATGTTTTAAGAGACTTACTTGTTGAAAAGTTCACCAATTCTGCATCAGCTGAGGTACTCCTTAAATTTGAAGCACGTAAGCGGTAGTCTAACGCTAATGGTTAGTTCCGGTCGGTGCTGTTTCCTATTGCATGGAGGTCTGCGAGGCAGGGGGCGTGTTTAGCAAAAAAATTATATATAAAAAGACGTATTGCTTACAGTATATCACAGTACATCATGAGATCACTTTTACGGATTTCCAAAAATCCTACATAATTTCTGAAAGGGGAAAACTCTGGAAAGATACTTCAACTAGTTTGGTTAGCTTGGGTAAAGAAACAGGAGCAAAGCTATCTAAGACGACAGGCTGGGTTGGAGTCGGAAGAGGCAGAGATAAGTCTGATGGAGAGATGCTTGATCTAACCTTATTGACTTTGTCCACAAAGAAAGGCAAAGTTTTCACAGTCTGCAACAGAGTGGATAGACACTGTAGATGAAGCAGGAGAAACAATACTGCTGATGGTGTTAAACAGCACCTTTAGGTGGGTCCTGGAGGGTATGTGGGAGTTCACCCAAACTGGAGGGTATGTGGGAGTTCACCCAAACAATATACATTTGTTTTGTGGAATTCGAGAAGGTGCTCAACCGCATCTCTCAGAGGACCCTGTGGGGGGTACCTAGGGTGTATGGGGTACCCGGCCCTCATATACGAGCTGTTTGGTCCCTATTTGACCGGTGTCAGAGCTTGGTCTGATAGTACGTCGGGCTCGTTTCAACTGGTGCAAAATGCGGCAGCTAAATTTTTGATGGGAAAACAGAAACTTGATCATGTCTCACCAGCCTTGGAATCCCTGCATTGGCTGCCTGTGGATTTTCGGATTCATTTTAAAGTCCTTTTATTGGTTTTTAAATCGTTACATGGACTGGCCTCTTCTTATCTGCAGACATTAATACATCCATATGCACCGGCACGGGCACTCTACTCTGGCAACAATCTGCTACTCACAGTCCCTAGAACCTGTAACCCCCAAGGCGCTTTACAACACAATCAGTCATTCAGCCATTCACACACACATTCACACCCTAGTGGTGATGAGCTACATTGTAGCCACAGCTGCCCTGGGGCACACTGACAGAGGTGAGTCTGCCATACACAGGCGCCACCGATCCCTCCAAACACCACCAGCACGTTAGGTAGGTTAAGTGTCTTGCCCAAGGACACAATGCTAGCGATAGACTGACTGGGGCTTCAACTCCTGTGTTACCGTCGCTGTGTGTGAATGGATGAATGATACACTATGGTGTAAAGCGCTTTGGAGTCCTCTGACTTTAAAAGGCACTATACAAGTCTGGGTCATCAAATGTTTTTAGATAGATAGATAGATAGATAGATAGATAGATAGATAGATAGATAGATAGATAGATAGATAGATAGATAGATAGATAGATAGATAGATAGATAGATAGATAGATAGATAGATAGATAGATAGATAGAAAGACAGACAGACAGACAGACGTGTGTGTGTGTGTGTGTGTGTGTGTGTGTGTGTGTGTGTGTGTGTGTGTGTGTGTGTGTGTGTGTGTGTGTGTGTGTGTCAAAATCAAGGATGCTTTCATGGATTCATTTGCTTTTATTTCCCAGGTAAAAAATTGTTAAAACATTTTGACAATCTTACCTCTTGAAATCTATGAAGATCTCACAGACAGTTTTACAGCATAACTGGTCTGTTTAAGGTCAAAGGTCAGACATTCTGCCTTGTCTTTTTAATTTACTGTTGAGTCATGACTTTAACCAAGCTGGACCTGCAGTGATTCAGCTGTTGCTCTTGGTTACGTTTCTTTAGAATGGGGCATGATGTGTTTCTTATAGAGATATTTTAGCCTCATCAACACATGATCTATTGACATAACTCCACAGGTGTAGCAATAATCACACTTTGGTGTGTCTAATGTCGTTTATCTCAGTTCATTCACGAGTTAACCATGGCAGCAATAGTTTTTTTCATAGCTCTGTATGCACATTTTGATTGGCAGCATCGGACCATGGGGTGCTTGTAAAGTTTTTCCTATATACCAAATTCAACAACAGAAAATTTGAAAAAGAGTACTAGTTTGTTGGACTCAGTGTGAGCTTGTGAGAGTAAAAGTTCAGCTATGTCTGTCAGCGTGTGTTGTCAGACTTCATAAAGACTATTTCCCACTCAGTCACAGCTCCTCAGCCGAATCCCGACAGGCAACAGGAGATAAGGCCAGCCTAGTCACCCATAGCAACCGCTGTGACCAGTCAGAGACCTCTGTGCAAGTCGGCAACTAGGA